>NC_069499.1:1019469887-1019739887 GCF_027579735.1 Bombina bombina | reverse complement strand
CCTAAACGAAACCGGCACAAACGTTCGTTTTTGCGGCACAAATCAGCACAAACACAGCACAAACGAATGGTATATTTGTTTTTAAAATTGAATAACATGGGGTGCAAAGTGGGCGGGGTTTCATAAAAAAATAATGCGCAATATCTCCTAAACCAAACCGGCACAAACGTTCGTTTTTGTGGCACAAATCAGCACAAATGCAGCACAAACGCAGCACAAACGAATGGTATATTTGTTTTTAAAATTGAATAACATGGGGTGCAAAGTGGGCGGGGTTTCATAAAAAATAATGCGCTATATCTCCGAAACCAAACCGGCACAAACGTTTGTTTTTGCAGCACAAATCAGCACAAACGCAGCACAAACGAATGGTATCTTTGTTTTTAAAATTGCATAAAATGGGGTGCAAAGTGGGCGGAGTTTCAGCAAATATAATGCGCTATATCTCCGAAACCAAACCGGCACAAACGTTCATTTTTGCGGAACAAATCAGCACAAACGCAGCACAAACAAATGGTATATTTGTTTTTAAAATTGCATAACATGGGGTGCAAAGTGGGCGGGGTTTCATAAAAAATAATGCGCAATATCTCCTAAACCAAACCGGCACAAACGTTAGTTTTTGCGGCACAAATCAGCACAAATGCAGCACAAACGCAGCACAAACGAATGGTATATTTGTTTTTAAAATTGAATAACATGGGGTGCAAAGTGGGCGGGGTTTCATAAAAAATAATGCGCTATATCTCTGAAACCAAACCAGCACAAACGTTCGTTTTTGCGGCACAAATCAGCACAAATGCAGCACAAACGAATGGTATATTTGTTTTTAAAATTGAATAACATGGGGTGCAAAGTGGGCGGGGTTTCATAAAAAAATAATGTGCAATATCTCCTAAACCAAACCGGCACAAACGTTCGTTTTTGCGGCACAAATCAGCACAAATGCAGCACAAACGCAGCACAAACGAATGGTATATTTGTTTTTAAAATTGAATAACATGGGGTGCAAAGTGGGCGGGTTTCATAAAAAATAATGCGCTATATCTCCGAAACCAAACCGGCACAAACGTTTGTTTTTGCAGCACAAATCAGCACAAACGCAGCACAAACGAATGGTATATTTGTTTTTAAAATTGCATAAAATGGGGTGCAAAGTGGGCGGAGTTTCAGCAAATATAATACGCTATATCTCCGAAACCAAACCGGCACAAACGTTCATTTTTGCGGAACAAATCAGCACAAACGCAGCACAAATGGTATATTTGTTTTTAAAATTGCATAACATGGGGTGCAAAGTGGGCGGGGTTTCATAAAAAAATAATGCGCAATATCTCCTAAACCAAACCGGCACAAACGTTGGTTTTTGCGGCACAAATCAGCACAAACGAATGGTATATTTTAATTCAGTTTTTACAAACATGGGGTGCCAACTGCACATAGGTAACTGAATATCGCTATTATAAGCTTTATGATGAGACCCTAGTATCGACCCACACCCCAAGGAGGAGAAGGACGGCATTTCTGGACTCTAGCAACTTATACATTGCCAGATAAGCGACCTGCCTTTACTACACACTTGCGGCCGTCCTCTATTGACTGAAACAACATAGTGTATGGTGAAACGCCTAGACCTCTTGCTCTATGTGACCTCCCTTTGCGAACATGGAGGTGGAATTCCTGAATGCAATCACTCACCTGCTAGACAAACATTTTGAACAACTTCATGAATGCTGGGCAGAGGAGTGGAGCAAGATGGCCACGCGCAGTGTGATGGGAGTGAGTGAAGCACAGACAGAAAAGATGGTGGCTGAAAGGGAAACCATCACAGAGGTACAAGTAAACTCGTAGGATACAGGGGAAACTGAGCCCTATAGCAAAGCCCGAGATGACGCCGCACAGATCAGGAGGCCGACAAAGGAGGATGATGACATCTCAAAGTGGAGATCAGACGGAGCAAGTAACCTCTTAGCAATAGGAGGGACTACACCAGGGGCCTTTCCGACCAGCTTGAGTCATGGAAAAGCATTGCGACTATTCACCTGAACCTAACCCCTGAAACGTTCGAGTCTGCTAGGTTCAGACGGCATTTGGAGAATCTCCTACTAGTAATAGTGGATGGTCGAATGTACGGGCTTACTCCTCAGGCTCCCATCAGATTCATTATGTTGGACGCTGCAAGCACTGTAACCTGGCGAGATGGTATAGGTTAGCGACTCACTCTTATACGAGTCTGCTTTATTATATCTGGCTCCAAATATGTGAACTTTGCAATCAGACCTTATGATTAGGTCGCTACTTTATTCTATATTCTATGCCCTTGGTCGCATTTTATATATATGTCATATAAAGCATCTACAAGTCTATCACTATAGATCTCCATAATATTCTGACACTCTCCTTTACTATCGCAAAGACTTGTTGTTCTGCATTATAGTTTAGAGTGGTGCAAAGATGTAATATGTTCCCCGTGCTTATTTTATGTCATGGCTTTTTGTTTAAAAGTGTTGTAGTGCTGTTTGAGTTTGCAGTAGCTGTTGCTGTATGTTTTGCTCAGAATAATTTAGCAGTCATCCCATATAGTTACATGGGTGCTCCAAATATCTCTAAGTTCTATAGGGGTGCACTGCTGTCACTAGGAGTATCAGTTTTAATCTGTCACTTACTCTCTATAATATGCTGCGAACAGAAACATTCCTATATCCCTTGCTATGTTAATGTGTCGGTCAATTATGTTTATTTAATACATTTAGCAGATTAAGGTATACCATACTGATGTAATCTGCTGTGGTGTACCTGTTGAATAGCGAGATAGTATTATATTTTGTATGTGCCATATACTCAATGTTATATTCTGCCTTGTTATAGGACATAAGGCCCTTTCCCACATTGCAGGGTTGTTTAACATAAAATAGAAGAGAACCTCATTAGTAGATTTATATGAATATGTTCTGGATTTTAGATAGAGCTAACATTATGACCTAGCTTTAAGTTTTAATTTGATATATTATGGCCTATCAAACTCTTTACTAGCCTTGGTCTTGGTCATATTGTGAGCAATATTAACTAACATTCAACCACCCCAGTCTCCTAATAGCCTAGTATAAATATTGCACTTCCCTTCAGGAGGTCTTTAAGTTAAAATGATCATATGATATATAGCTATAACAGTCCCTGGAGGTATATATGTGTGGATGTGATGCTTGTCGTTTCATGTCATAGATATACATTTATATGGGATCTGTTAATGTCCCTTCAATACTCTTATCTTATACATCCCTAGTAAACATAGGTGACTATCCCTTTGTCAACGGCCGAGACCGAGGGGTACAACTATTTACTGTTAGGGACCCCTAGAATAAAGACATTTTTATATTTAGTGAAAAAGATATTGGAAAATGAAAGCATTGAAACAGCACTGCAGGTGTAAACTGAACACGCATCCACTTTAACTCCTAGGGGGGATAGTTTTAGTATCTCATATAGTCCTGCTATCATAGAAATAAAACCAATGCCTTACATTCTATAGTTACACATTAAAGGTAGAGGCTTTAACGTATTATCCTTATCTTTTAGTAGAGAGGCTGACCCTAAGAATTTAAGATATTAAACTATTACACTGTTAGACATAGTAAAGAGAATATCCTAGAGTCTATATCTCATGTTAATTATCATTATTAATTGACTAAACCTGCCATATATAGCTTTCCACTGATGGGACCTATTCATTTACTAATGGGGCAGGCCCGCCGCTGGGTATAGGGCCCGGACCCAGGTGGCGAAGTTAAAACATATACAAAAAAAGAGGAAAATAATCTTCTAATATTATAGTTCTATTACAATTACACTTCATTTGGAGTCAACACAACTTTTGTTACCCCTCACTACTACAGAGATAGTTGCATGACCAACATTTTTATTTAATTTCTGCTGTTTTCATACCCCCTATACAGGTACACTAGTAATAAGATGGTTTCCTTAATATGTGATTATGCTTAGACATATATAAGATTGCAAACGATCCTGCATTAATACATTTTGCAAAAATATCTAGTGATATTATATATGTGGTGGACACGTTCCCCCCCCCCTTCCCCCTCCTATAGTACTCTGGTGCCCTTGATCTTACCCATAGACTTATTTGCGGCCTCTCTCGTAGCAGCTGTCATTAATATGGTCTTTTTTTTTTTTATTACTTCCTCCCTAACCCGCAATGAGCCTTTTGGTTCCTAGGCTACATATTTTTTGTAAACTAATTCACTTTATCACCTCCCCCCTCCCTCATTATATAGTATTCTGGTTTTGTATAATTCGACCAGATACTTAACTCGCGGTTCCCTTGTGAATAACCGCAATTATCAATAATAAGCTGTATATGGAAAAACCCAATCATATAAATAGCTATGCTCTCTATCTTTAATATTGTCATTCTCATAGCAATATAGAGCTATATAAACCATTCTATTGAAAGGATAGCAAACAAACAAATATTCTTTAATGATATATATCATATCTGTTTTTTTACTTTATTAGATGTTTAGTTATATAACTGTTAGACTTTTTCAGTCTGTGCAATTGAGTATGTCATTTTATATGTCATGGTTTTTATCTTATTAGACCAATGATATGTCTTTTCTTTTTCGTAACAAGTCCACATCTCAAGTTTGTGTGCTTAGTTTGCCATAAGACAAATCTCAGAATATAATTTCATATATCTAGTAGATATGATGGTATAATAGCTGTAGCAAGACAGGTGATATGATTGCTTTTTCTTTATCATTTCAGATATTGTGTGTCTTACATACCTTAAATGAGTTTCATTTATATTTATAGATTATTTTCTAGCTAGAAAAAATTAGAAAATACGAGGTTGAGTGTATTTATCTTTGGTAGGCCTGAATCCCTCTGCGAGGCTCTTGGCATGATTTTGTATTCTCATCGAAATGTATGATGTGGTTCTTTTCTTATGTTATGTACTATGCATTTAACCTCAATAAAAAGTATTTTAAAAAAAATAATTGTATCCTTTACCAGCAATTTCTATAGAGTTTTGGGAAAAGATCCCCAAGGTTGATGGGGCTATTTCTTCTCTTGCTAAACGTACCACTATTCCTATGGAAGATAGTACTTCTTTTAAAGATCCTTTAAATAGGAAACTTGAATCTTATCTAAGGAAAGCCTACTTATATTCAGGTCATCTTCTCAGGCCTGCAATTTCTTTGGCTGATGTTGCGGCTGTATCAACTTTTTGGTTGGAAAATTTAGCGCACCAAGAATTGGATCCTGACATGTCTAGCATTGTTTGCTTACTGCAACATGCTAATCATTTTATTTTTGATGCCATTTTTGATATTATCAAAATTGATGTTAGATCCATGTCTTTACCTATTTTAGCTAGAAGAGCTTTGTGGCTTAAATCTTGGAATGCTGATATGACATCTAAGTCTAGATTACTATCTCTTTCTTTCCAAGGTAATAATTTATTTGGTTCTCAGTTGGATTCTATTATTTCAACTGTTAATGGGGGAAAGGGAGTTTTTCTGCCTCAGGATAAAAAAACCTAAGGGTAAATCTAAGGCTTCTAACCGTTTTCGTTCCTTTCGTCAAAATAAGGAACAAAAATCTAATCCTTCCCCCAAGGAATCTGTTTCCAATTGGAAGCCTTCCTCAAATTGGAATAAATCCAAGCCTTTTAAAAAAAACAAAGTCAGCCCCTAAGTCCGCATGAAGGTGCGGTCCTCATTCCAGCTCAGTTGGTAGGGGGCAGGTTAAGGTTTTTCAAGGATATTTGGATAAATTATGTCCAAAATCAATGGATTCAGAGCATTGTCTCTCAAGGGTATCGAATAGAATTCAGAGTAAGACCTATTGTGAGAAGATTTTTTCTCTCACGCATCCCAGCAAATCCAGTAAAAGCTCAGGCTTTCCTGAAGTGTGTTTCAGACCTGGAGTCTTCAGGTGTAATCATGCCAGTTCCTTTTCAGGAACAAGGTCTGGGGTTTTATTCAAATCTATTCATTGTCACAAAGAAGGAAAATTCATTCAGACCAGTTCTGGATGTGAAAATTTTGAATCGTTATTTAAGAGTTCCAGCTTTCAAGATGGTGACTATAAGGACTATTCTGCCTTTTGTTCAGCAAGGACATTATATGTCTACAATAGACTTGCAGGATGCATACCTTCATATTCCGATTCATCCAGAACATTATCAGTTCCTGAGTTTCTCTTTTCTAGACAAGCATTACCAATTTGTTGCTCTTCCATTTGGCCTAGCAACAGCTCCAAGAATATTTTCAAAGGTTCTAGGTGCCCTACTCTCTGTAATCAGAGAACAGGGTATTGTGGTGTTTCCTTATTTGGACGATATCTTGGTACTAGCTCAGTCTTTACGTTCTGCAGAATCTCACACGAATCAACTAGTGTTGTTTCTTCAAAAACATGGTTGGAGGATCAATTTACCAAAACGTTTCTTGATTCCTCAGACAAGGGTCACCTTTTTAGGGTTCCAGATAGATTCAGTGTCCATGACTCTGTCTCTAACAGACAAGAGACGTTTGAAATTGGTTGTAGCCTGTCTGCACCTTCAGTCTCAGTCATTCCCTTCAGTGGCTATGTGCATGGAAGTTTTAGGCCTCATGACTGCAGCATCGGACGCGATTCCTTTTGCTCGTTTTCACATGAGACCTCTCCAGCTTTGTATGCTGAATCAATGGTGCAGGGATTATACAAAGATATCACAATTAATATCCTTAAATCTCAATCTTCAACACTCTCTGACGTGGTGGTTAAATCACCAGCGTTTAGTTCAAGGGGCTTCCTTTGTTCGGCCAACCTGGACTGTGATCACTACAGATGCAAGTCTTTCAGGTTGGGGAGCTGTTTGGGGATCTCTGACAGCGCAAGGGGTTTGGAAATCTCAAGAGGCGAGATTACCAATCAATATTTTAGAACTCAGTGCAATTCTCAGAGCTCTTCAGTTTTGGCCTCTGTTGAAGAGAGAACCGTTCATTTGCTTTCAGACAGACAATATCACAACTGTGGCATATGTCAATCATCAGGGTGGGACTCACAGTCCACAAGCTATGAAAGAAGTATCTCGGATACTTGCTTGGGCGTAATCCAGCTCCTGTCTAATCTCTGCGGTGCATATCCCAGGTGTAGACAATTGGGAGGCGGATTATCTCAGCCGTCAGACTTTACATCCAAGGGAGTGGTCTCTCCATCCAGATGTGTTTTTTCAGATTGTTCAGATGTGGGGTCTTCCAGAGATAGATCTGATGGCCTCTCATCTAAACAAGAAACTTCCCAGATACCTGTCCAGGTCCAGGGATGTTCAGGCAGAAGCAGTGGATGCGCTGACACTTCCTTGGTGTTATCATCCTGCTTACATTTTCCCGCCTCTAGTTCTTCTTCCAAGAGTGATCTCCAAAATCATCATGGAACAATCATTTGTGTTGCTGGTGGCTCCAGCATGGCCACACAGGTTTTGGTATGCGGATCTTGTTCGGATGTCCAGTTGCCAACCTTGGCCACTTCCATTAAGGCCGGACCTTCTATCTCAAGGTCCATTTTTCCATCAGGATCTCAAATCCTTAAATTTGAAGGTATGGAAATTGAACGCTTAGTGCTAAGCCATAGAGGTTTCTCTGACTCAGTGAATAATACTATGTTGCAAGCTCGTAAATCTGTGTCTAGAAAGATTTATTATCGAGTTTGGAAGACTTACATTTCATGGTGTTCTCATAAATTCTCTTGGCATTCTTTTAGAATTCCTAGAATTTTTCAGTTTCTTCAGGATTGTTTGGATAAGGGTTTGTCTGCAAGTTCCTTGAAGGGACAAATCTTTGCTCTGTTTTATTTCACAGAAAGATTGCTAAACTTCCTGATATTCACTGTTTTGTACAGGCTTTAGTTCGTATTAAGCCTGTCTTTAAATCAATTTCTCCTCCTTGGAGTCTTAATTTGGTTTTGAAGGCGTTACAGGCTCCTCCATTTGAGCCTATGCATTCTTTGGACATTAAACTTTTTTCTTGGAAAGTGTTGTTCCTTTTGGCTATCTCTTCTGCTAGAAGAGTTTCTGAGCTATCTGCTCTTTCTTGTGAATCTCCTTTTCTTATTTTTCATCAGGATAAGGTGGTTTTGCGGACTTCATTTACATTTTTACCTAAGGTTGTGAATTCTAACAACATTAGTAGAGAAATTGTTGTCCCTTCCTTGTGTCCTATTCCTAAGAATTCTTTGGAAATATCCTTACATTCTTTGGATGTGGTGAGAGCTTTGAAATATTATGTTGAAGCTACTAAAGATTTCAGGAAGACTTCTAGTCTATTTGTTATATTTTCTTGTCCTAGGAAAGGTCAGAAGGCTTCTGCTATTTCCTTGGCTTCTTGGTTAAAGCTTTTGATTCATCAAGCTTATTTGGAGTCAGCTCAGACCCCGCCTCAGAGAATTACAGCTCATTCTACGAGATCAGTTTCCACTTAATGGGCTTTTAAGAATGAAGCTTCAGTTGATCAGATTTGCAAAGCGGCAACTTGGTCTTCTTTGCATACATTTACTAAATTCTACCGTTTTGATGTATTTGCTTCTTCAGAAGCAGTTTTTGGTAGAAAAGTTCTTCAGGCAGCTGTTTCAGTTTGATTCTTCTGCTGGTGTTTTAAGTTTTTCTTGTCATTAAAGAATAAACTTATAATTTGGGTTGTGGATTATTTTTTCAGCGGAAAATGGCTGTTTTTTATTTTATCCCTCCCTCTCTAGTGACTCTTGTGTGGAGTTCCACATCTTGGGTATTGATATCCCATATGTCACTAGCTCATGGACTCTTACCAATTACATGAAAGAAAACATAATTTATGTAAGAATTTACCTGATAAATTCATTTCTTTCATATTGGCAAGAGTCCATGAGGCCCACCCTTTTTTTCGTGGTTATGATTTTTTGTATAAAGCACAATTATTTCCAAATTCCTTTGTTGATGCTTTTTTCTCCTTTCTTTATCACCCCACTGATTGGCTATTCGTTAAACTGAATTGTGGGTGTGGTGAGGGGTGTATTTATAGGCATTTTGAGGTTTGGGAAACTTTGCCCCTCCTGGAAGGATTGTATATCCCAGTGATGTGCAGTCACTAGAGGCAGGTGAGGCAGTGCTTCACCTCTCATATGGGCAAAAATATATATTTTTTTATTGGCTTTAAAAAAAAAATTGTAATTTTTTTTCCCCAGCATTTTTTTTTCTCACAGCTATATGTTGTGCAATGAAGAGGCACAAGCAGTTCTGCCCACCATTACACAACATGCTGCGCCATCTACTGGATGCAAGTGGTTAAGATCATTGCATGGCCCATTAACTGCTTATTTGAGGCAGTCCTATTTGGGCTGAACCAATCTAGCGAGAGGCATTAGTAAGTGGAATATAGTGTTGGGGCTGGATGTTAAATCATATAAAACAAAACAAAAACGGAAAAAAACAACTTTCATATATTTTGTTGCTGTCCTGTGAAGCTGCCAGCTTTGCTAAAGTAAAGAAGAGAGTTCTGTTCTTCCCCTTTAAGTGCAGTGGAATGTGCCACTGTCACTTCCTGAATCCTTCCAGAGCAGGAGAGAGGCACAGAGAGCACTGCATTGTTTCAGCCACATCTTATTAAAGTAAGATTTTACTGAAAGGGATTCTGTTAGTGAAAATGATAATTTAATGAATGTGGTTTAGTGTTTTTTTTACTCTTTTACAGCAAAGGACCGTTTTTGTATTTTGTTTACTCAAACTTTACACCCACTAACTTAGCAGCTTGCCTCTGTACTTCACACTAAATTATAGACTAATTTTCTGAACTCTCTGTAGCTCTGCTGTTTTATTACTTTAAAATGCTGTGGTCCCTCTCCCCCCCCCCCCCATTGTGTGTGTGTGTATCTCTCTCTCTCTCTATCTATCCATCTCTCTCCTTATGTGTTGTTCTCCCCCATGGTCTCTTTCTCTCTCTGTCTCTCTTCCTCCCCCTCTGACTCTCATCCCTTATGTAATGAAAAAATCTATAAGCATAATTTGCAGCATTAAAGTAAAATGTATGTTTTAAACATATTTTAATGGGCATGGATTTCTAGATCTCATAATCAGAGCAAGAATTGTGTTATCTGGCAAGAGTTTCTGTTACAATCCTTTTAGACTAAAATCAGATGTTTACTAAGTTGACCAGTTTTCCAAGACACCATTTAAAGGGACATGAAACCCATATGAAACCCATATGCAAATTTAAATAACTTTCCAATTTACATCTAATATCTAATTTTCTTCATTATTTTGATGTCCTTTGTTGAAAATCATATCTAAATATGCTCAGTAGCTGCTGATTGGTGGCTGCACATAGATACCTCATGTGATTGGCTCACCCATGTGCATTGCTATTTCTTCAACAAAGGATATCTAAAGAATGAAGGCGTATCCTGCCACTGCCTCACCAGCCTCTGACGTCACTGCACGTCACTGGTATATCCCATACATCACTAGCTCATGGACTCTTGCCAATATGAAAGAAATGAATTTATCAGGTACATTCTTACATAAATTATGTTTTTTGTGTGTGTGTCTGAGTTTTTGTATGTGTGTCTGAGTTTGTGTGTGTGGGTGTCTGAGTGTTTGTGTGTGTGTGTGCCTGAGTGTTTCTGTGTGTGTGCCTGAGAGTTTCTGTGTGTGTGCCTGGGTGTTTTTGTGTTTGTGTGTGCATCTGAGTGTGTGTTTAAGTGCGTCTGAGTGTTTGTATGTGTGTGCCTGTGTTTTTGTTTTTGTGTCTGTCTGCTTTCTGAGGGGAGGGGGAGTGACACCATAACTTTACCGCACCGAGTGACACCAACCCTAGTGACGCCATTGTTTGATTTTACTAAGTTATTTCTGAATTATATTGTTAATTAATTAGTTTAGGCAAATTACAGTCAGTTTATTACACTGGCATAAAGGTACATGACAAAAAAAAATGGAACTTGTATATCTGCTTGCAATTTTTCATTGAGTCCCTCATTTTAATAGGTTAATTAAAAGTGGAGATTTAAATTTCAAACGTTGTTAATCATGAAATTAATAAACGTGATTTAGAGGCATTTAAACCTTCAAAAATAAATTACTTACCAGGTACCTAAAGTCGAATAAAACCTCTGCAAATCAGCTGCCCGAATTAAACAGAATAACAGGAATATGCGATAGCAAGAAAACATTTTAACTTGAATATTAATTAAATGCAAAATTACAAGTTCAGCAAAGTTTAGTTTGATTTTTAAAGGTATATTGCACTTAACATTTTCTATTATATATATATATATATATATATATATATATATATATATATATATATATATATATATATAATAGAAAATGTTAAGTGCAATATATATATAATATAGCAGTTAAACATGTTAAAATATTTTTTTGCGTTAAAAAAAATACATAAAAATTGTTTAATATGAGGCCACGTTTATATATTTGCTGATAGTAATTTATTGGCAGCTGTTATGCATTCATTTTCCCTTTTTAAAGGAACAGTCTACTCCAGAATTTGTATTATTTAAAAAGATAGATAATCCCCTTTATTACCAATTCCCCAGTTTTGCATAACTAACACAGTTATATTAATATTCATTTTACTTCTGTAATTGCCTTGTATCTAAGCTTCTGCACACTGCCCCCTTATTTCTGTTCTTTTGACAGACTTGCATATTAGCCAATCAGTGCTCACTCCTAGGTAACTCCACGAGCGCAAGCACAATGTCATCTGTATGTAACACATGAACTAACACCCTCTAGTTGTGAAACAAATGTCAAAATGCATTCAGATAAGAGGCGGCCTTCAAGGGCTAAGAAATTTGCATATGACCCTCCTAGGTTTAGCTTTCAACTAAGAATACCAAGAGAACAAAGAAGCAAAATTGATGATAAAAGTAAATTGGAGGGGGGAGTGCCTTAGCAGCGATCCTGGATGGTCACATACTCCAGAGCTCCGGGTGATTCTCCCATAAACTGCCAATTATAGGAGTCTCTTCACAGCAAAATTACAACCTTTAGTCACTACAAAGACTCAGCTTGAAGTGACACAACACAAACCTTAGATATGCTGTATCTTTGAAACTGGAGCCCGGGATTAGACACTAAAGACCTGGAGAAGTGGCTCACGGCAGCTGACACTACCCCCTCTCGGTACTCCGAGGTATTTTGCCATCACTACAAGAACACCTACAAAGATACTACATATACTGATCTTTCACACGAAGGGACATAGGTGCAGAAAAGAAAAAAATATCTCTGAAAAGGGAATCGACACAAAAAATTCACGCCAATCCGCAGTTAAAATGGCTACCGCAGTCCCACAAGATAATTTAAGCAGCCACATGACCAAATTCGAAGAACTATGTCAACACCTAATAACTAAGGCTCCAACGGAATTATCTACTTTTCGTTTTACCGACATAAACCCAACATCTGCAGAGGTTTCAGGATCGACAGAGACAAACTCATCTGACACAGACAGCCGGCAGGGGAAACCGCAGCTCCCAGGAGCCACCTTTGAAAAGCTACACAGGCCGTTTAAAGGAGAGGAAATGTCAGCTACTTCATATACCTTTCCTACAGCTTTTACAGAAGTAAAGAACCCTTTGAAAATAACAGTACCCTATGGTGATCTCTCCGGCACCCATAGAGACTTGTTGCAGACAGGTGGATATAAACCGAAACACATGGCTGATTGGGGGTTTGTGGGGGACTCCCAGGACGCGATGGTAAGAAAGCAAGCCATCTCCCTTCTCAGTATCAACGCTTCCGACAACAAACGTAGTGAGATTGCTTTTTATTCCGAGGCAATCTCACAGCGGCATAGGTGTGCACGATCCTTAAGCCTTTTTAAAGACACCTCAGAGGTTACCAACATGAGCTGTAGACCGATCTCGAAGCACCACAATATCCCCTTCCAAAGGGAACACACTGCCTGTAAGACTCCGTCGGTATCACAAATGAAATCCTGGGGCTAATAAAGCTAAGGTATCCTGCGTATATCGTCATTAGCTCTGCAATAGCATCGAAGACATTGTTGGGACACTTACTCTTGTGATGTTAGCTCCATATTCTTTAGCTCCGTTAAACATTTTTTGCTAATGTTCCAAGTTTTCTTATTTTCTTCTTATATATATTATAGCGATATCTGCTCTAGTGAAACGTTTGGTTAAATTACCCTGTACTATGTAATCTGCTTTGCCTTTATGTTGCCCAAAATGCAGGGGGATAAGTATAATTTTCATCATATGGTTATCCCATCCTTAAACTCACTGCACTTCCCCCCAGGCTCATCAAAATCTATGTTTGAGGCTTATCTTTGCAGAATATTATTCTTATTAATCTAAAAAGATTGCAGTACTATGTTCTAGATATTGTAAATTGTGATTATTTAAACTCCATTTTGGGACTTCTGTTTTTTGTTTGTTTTTTAAACCGTGCAATGGAAAGAATAATGGTTAAATCACAAGCACACAATTAGTGACAGAAATTCTGTTTAAAAAGACAAAAGTACTGTAAATTAAAATCACAAAAATATGAGTATGAACTAAAAAAACATAATTTATGCTTACCTGATAAATTCCTTTCTTCTGTAGTGTGATCAGTCCACGGGTCATCATTACTTCTGGGATATTAACTGCTCCCCTACAGGAAGTGCAAGAGGATTCACCCATCAGAGCTGCTATATAGCTCCTCCCCTCTACGTCACCTCCAGTCATTCGACCAAGGACTAACGAGAAAGGAGAAGCCAAGGGTGTAGTGGTGACTGGAGTATAATTTAAAAAATATTTACCTGCCTTAAAAAACAGGGCGGGCCGTGGACTGATCACACTACAGAAGAAAGGAATTTATCAGGTAAGCATAAATTATGTTTTCTTCTGTTAAGTGTGATCAGTCCACGGGTCATCATTACTTCTGGGATACCAATACCAAAGCAAAAGTACACGGATGACGGGAGGGATAGGCAGGCTCTTTATACAGAAGGAACCACTGCCTGAAGAACCTTTCTCCCAAAAATAGCCTCCGAAGAAGCAAAAGTGTCAAATTTGTAAAATTTGGAAAAAGTATGAAGCGAAGACCAAGTTGCAGCCTTGCAAATCTGTTCAACAGAGGCCTCATTCTTAAAGGCCCAAGTGGAAGCCACAGCTCTAGTGGAATGAGCTGTAATTCTTTCAGGAGGCTGCTGTCCAGCAGTCTCATAAGCTAAACGAATTATGCTACGAAGCCAAAAAAAAATTTAAGGGCACGAACTACATCCAGATTGTGCAAAAGACGTTCCTTCCTCGAAGAAGGATTTGGGTACAAGGATGGAACAACAATCTCCTGATTGATATTCCTGTTAGATTGATATTCCTGTTAGTGACTACCTTAGGTAAGAACCCAGGTTTAGTACGCAGAACTACCTTATCCGAGTGAAAAATCAAATAAGGAGAATCACAATGTAAGGCTGATAACTCAGAGACTCTTCGAGCCGAGGAAATAGCCATTAAAAATAGAACTTTCCAAGATAACAACTTTATATCAATGGAATGAAGGGGTTCAAACGGAACGCCCTGTAAAACGTTAAGAACAAGGTTTAAACTCCATGGTGGAGCCACAGCTTTAAACACAGGTTTAATCCTGGCCAAAGCCTGACAAAAGGCCTGAACGTCTGGAACTTCTGACAGACGCTTGTGTAACAGAATGGACAGAGCTGAGATCTGTCCCTTTAAGGAACTAGCGGATAACCCCTTTTCTAAACCTTCTTGTAGAAAAGACAATATCCTAGGAATCCTAACCTTACTCCAAGAGTAACCTTTGGATTCGCACCAATATAGGTATTTACGCCATATTTTATGGTAAATCTTTCTGGTAACAGGCTTCCTAGCCTGTATTAAGGTATCAATAACTGACTCAGAAAAACCACGCTTTGATAAGATCAAGCGTTCAATTTCCAAGCAGTCAGCTTCAGAGAAGTTAGATTTTGATGTTTGAAAGGACCCTGAATCAGAAGGTTTCAGAGGTAACGACCAAGGTGGACAGAATGACATGTCCACCAGATCTGCATACCAAGTCCTGCGTGGCCATGCAGGCGCTATTAGAATCACTGATGCTTTCTCCTGTTTGATTCTGGCAATCAATCGAGGAAGCATCGGGAAAGGTGGAAACACATAAGCCATCCTGAAGGTCCATGGTGCTGTCAAGGCATCTATCAGGACCGCTCCCGGATCCCTGGATCTGGACCCGTAGCGCGGAAGCTTGGCGTTCTGTCGAGACGCCATGAGATCTATCTCTGGTTTGCCCCAACGTCGAAGTATTTGGGCAAAGACCTCTGGATGAAGTTCCCACTCCCCCGGATGAAAAGTCTGACGACTTAAGAAATCCGCCTCCCAGTTCTCCACTCCCGGGATGTGGATTGCAGACAGGTGGCAAGAGTGAGACTCTGCCCAGCGAATTATCTTCGATACTTCCATCATTGCTAGGGAGCTTCTTGTCCCTCCCTGATGGTTGATATAAGCTACAGTCGTGATGTTGTCCGACTGGAACCTGATGAACCCCCGAGTTGTTAACTGGGGCCAAGCCAGAAGAGCATTGAGGACTGCTCTCAATTCCAGAATGTTTATTGGAAGGAGACTCTCCTCCTGATTCCATAGTCCCTGAGCCTTCAGAGAATTCCAGACAGCGCCCCAACCTAGTAGGCTGGCGTCTGTTGTTACAATTGACCAGTCTGGCCTGCTGAATGGCATTCCCCTGGACAGATGTGGCCGATAAAGCCACCATAGAAGAGAATTTCTGGTTTCTTGATTCAGATTTAGAGTGGGGGACAAATCTGAGTAATCCCCATTCCACTGACTTAGCATGCACAGTTGCAGTGGTCTGAGATGTAGGCGTGCAAAAGGAACTATGTCCATTGCTGCTACCATTAGTCCGATTACCTCCATGCATTGAGCTACTGACGGGTGTTGAATGGAATGAAGGACACGGCATGCATTTTGAAGTTTTGTTAACCTGTCCTCTGTCAGGTAAATCTTCATTTCTACAGAATCTATCAGAGTCCCCAGGAAGGGAACTCTTGTGAGTGGAAGAGAGAACTTTTCTCTTCGTTCACTTTCCATCCATGCGACCTTAGAAATGCCAGTACTATCTCTGTATGAGATTTGGCAGTTTGAAAGCTTGAAGCTTGTATCAGTATGTCGTCTAGGTACGGAGCTACTGAAATTCCTCGCGGTCTTAGTACCGCCAGAAGAGTGCCCAGAACCTTTGTGAAGATTCTTGGAGCCGTAGCCAGTCCGAATGGAAGAGCTACAAACTGGTAATGCCTGTCTAAAAAGGCAAACCTTAGATACCGGTAATGACTTCTGTGAATCGGTATGTGAAGGTAAGCATCCTTTAAATCCACTGTGGTCATGTACTGACCCTCTTGGATCATGGGCAAAATTGTTCGAATAGTTTCCATCTTGAACGATGGAACTCTTAGGAATTTGTTTAGGATCTTTAAATCCAAGATTGGCCTGAAGGTTCCCTCTTTCTTGGGAACTACAAACAGATTTGAGTAAAACCCTTGTCCTTGTTCCAACCGCGGAACTGGATGGATCACTCCCATTAATAAAAGATCTTGTACGCAGCGTATAAACGCTTCCTTCTTTGTTAGGTTTGTTGACAACCTTGACAGATGAAATCTCCCTCTTGGGGGAGAGGATTTGAAGTCCAGAAGGTATCCCTGAGATATGATCTCTAACGCCCAGGGATCCTGAACATCTCTTGCCCAAGCCTGGGCGAAGAGGGAAAGTCTGCCCCTCACTAGATCCGGTCCCGGATCGGGGGCCCTCAATTCATGCTGTCTTAGGGGCAGCAGCAGGTTTTCTGGCCTGTTTGCCCCTGTTCCAGGACTGGTTAGGTTTCCAGCCTTGTCTGTAGCGAGCAACAGCTCCTTCCTGTTTTGGTGCAGAGGAAGTTGATGCTGCTCCTGCTTTGAAATTACGAAAGGAACGAAAATTGGACTGTCTAGCCTTGGCTTTGGCCTTGTCCTGAGGCAGGGCATGACCTTTACCTCCTGTAATGTCAGCAATAATCTCTTTCAAGCCGGGCCCGAATAAGGTCTGCCCTTTGAAAGGAATATTAAGCAATTTAGATTTAGACGTAACATCAGCTGACCAGGATTTCAGCCACAGAGCTCTGCGTGCCTGAATGGCGAATCCTGAATTTTTAGCCGCAAGTTTAGTTAAATGTACTACGGCATCTGAAATAAATGAATTAGCTAACTTAAGGAATTTAAGTTTGTGTGTGATGTCATCTAGTGTGGATGATTGAAGTGTCTCTTCCAGAGACTCAAACCAAAATGCTGCTGCAGCCGTGACAGGCGCAATACATGCAAGAGGTTGCAATATAAACCCTTGTTGAACAAACATTTTCTTAAGGTAACCCTCTAATTTTTTATCCATTGGATCTGAAAAAGCACAGCTATCCTCCACTGGGATAGTGGTACGCTTAGCTAAAGTAGAAACTGCTCCCTCCACCTTAGGGACCATTTGCCATAAGTCCCGTGTGGCGGCGTCTATTGGAAACATCTTTCTGAATATAGGAGGGGGTGAGAAAGGCACACCGGGTCTATCCCACTCCTTAGTAACAATGTCAGTAAGTCTCTTAGGTATAGGAAAAACGTCAGTACTCGTCGGTACCGCAAAATATTTATCCAACCTACACATTTTCTCTGGGATTGCAACTGTGTTACAATCATTCAGAGCCGCTAATACCTCCCCTAGTAACACACGGAGGTTCTCAAGCTTAAATTTAAAATTTGAAATGTCTGAGTCCAGTTTATTTGGATCAGAACCGTCACCCACAGAATGAAGCTCTCCGTCTTCACGTTCTGCAAACTGTGACGCAGTATCAGACATGGCCCTTGCATAATCAGCGCACTCTGTTCTCACCCCAGAGTGATCACGTTTACCTCTTAGTTCTGGTAGTTTAGCCAAAACTTCAGTCATAACAGTAGCCATATCTTGTAATGTGATTTGTAATGGCCGCCCAGATGTACTTGGCGCTACAATATCACGCACCTCCTGAGCGGGAGATGCAGGTACTGACACGTGAGGCGAGTTAGTCGGCATAACTCTCCCCTCGTTGTTTGGTGAAATATGTTCAATTTGTACAGATTGACTGTTTTTTAAAGTAGCATCAATACATTTAGTACATAAATTTCTATTGGGCTCCACTTTGGCATTAACACATATAGCACAGAGATATTCCTCTGAATCAGACATGTTTAACACACTAGCAAATAAACAGGAACTTGGAAATACTTTTCAAAGTAATTTACAAATAATATGAAAACTAACTGTGCCTTTAAGAAGCACAGAAAAAAATTATAACAGTTAAAATAATTAAGTTATAGCATCAATCTTTGTCAGAATATACAGTTTTAGCAAAGGATTGTTCCCCTCAGCAAATGATAACTAACCCAGGCAGCAGAAAAAAATACACAAATAAACGTTTTTTTATCACAGTCAATACAATCAGCACAGCTCTGCTGTAATGATTACTTCCCTCAAAAAAGGCTTTGGAGATCCCTGAACTCTGTAGAGATGAACCGGATCATGCAGGAAGAAAATGAACCTCTGACTGAGTTTTTTTGATGCATAGTAAAAGTGCCAAAAACGGCCCCTCCCCCACACACATAACAGTGAGAGGGATCAGTGAACTGCTCTAATTTAAATCAAAACTATTGCCAAGTGGAAAAATAGTGCCCAAAACATTTTTTCACCCAGTACCTCAGAGAAAAAAACGTTTTTACATGCCAGCAAAAAAACGTTTTACCTCAATAATTAATTGTCATTTAAAACCTATTGCAAGTCCCTGCAAATTAGGTTATGTCTATGTATACAGTATAAAAACCAGAGAAGTACCATTCCCCAGAAAACTGAAGTGTAAAATATACATACATGACAGCCTGATATCAGCTACATCTACTGCATTCAAGGCTGAGTTTACATTATAACGGTATGGCAGGATTTTCTCATCAATTCCATGTCAGAAAATAATAAACTGCTACATACCTCTTTGCAGATTAATCTGCCTGCTGTCCCCTGATCTGAAGTTTACCTCTCCTCAGATGGCCGAGAAACAGCAATATGATCTTAACTACTCCGGCTAAAATCATAGAAAAAACTCAGGTAGATTCTTCTTCAAATTCTACCAGAGAAGGAATAACACACTCCGGTGCTATTATAAAATAACAAACTTTTGATTGAAGATATAAAAACTAAATATATCACCATAGTCCTCTCACACATCCTATCTAGTCGTTGGGTGCAAGAGAATGACTGGGGGTGACGTAGAGGGGAGGAGCTATATAGCAGCTCTGATGGGTGAATCCTCTTGCACTTCCTGTAGGGGAGCAGTTAATATCCCAGAAGTAATGATGACCCGTGGACTGATCACACTTAACAGAAGAAAGGAATATTTTAAGAAGAGGATCGCTAAACGCCATTTCTAGATGTTGCGATTGTGATTTCCATTAACTTGGATTTCCTGAATTTGGCTGAATCTGAGCAGACAATATATCCATATACACTTATACAAAATTCATCCGCTGCTTCTGCCATGCCATCACAGTCCTACCTCCACCATGTTTTACAGATAATGTTAAATGCTTCGGATCATGAGCCCTTCCAAGCCTTCTCCATACTTTTCTCCTCCCATCATTCTGTTACAGGTTGATCTTAGTTTCATTTGTCCAAAGAATGCTGTCCCAGAACTGGGTTGGCTTTTTTTAGATATTTTTGGCAAAGTCTAATCTGGCCTTTCTATTCTTAAGGCTTATAAATAGTTTGCACCTTATGGTGAACCCTCTGTATTTGCTCTTGTGAAATCTTCTTTATATGGTAGACTTGGATAATGAATTGCCTACCTCCTGGCGATTGTTCTTCACTCGGCTGGATGTTTTAAAGGGTTTTTTATTTACCATGGAAAGGATCCTAGGATCATCCACCACTGTTGTCTTCCGTGGACATCCAGGTCTTTTTGCATTGCAGAGCTCACCAGTGCGTTTTATTTCTTTCAGAATGTACCAAACTGTCGATTTGGCCACTCATAATCTTCCTGCTATCTCTCTGATGGATTTTTTTTTTTTGCAGCCTAAGGATGGCCTGTTTCACTTGCACTGAGAGCTCCTTTAAACGAATGTTGTGGGCTCACAGCAACAGCTTCCAAATGTGAATATCACACCTGTAATCAACTCCAGACCTTTCACCTGCTTAATTGATGATGAAATAACAAAGGAATAGCCCACACCTGTCCATGAAACAGCTTTTGAGTCAATTGTTTAATTACTTTTGGTCCCTTAAAAAAAGGGGGTTACATATTAAAGATCTGTAATTCCTAAACCCTTCTTCCAATTTGGATGTGAATACCCTTAACTTAAAGCTGAGAGACTGCACTTTAAGGCCATATTCATTATTTAACTTGAATTTATTTTGGTAAACAGCTGAAATAACAAAACTTGTGTCAGTGTCCAATTATTTACAGACCTGTGTGTGTGTGTGTGTATGCATATATATATATATAATATACAGTACACTTAACAGGATCACCCTCCAGAAGGACATCCGCCTGGGTGCAAAAATGCCAGTAATATACTCCAAAAAATAATGCACTCTCAGGTCTTTGTGAAAAGAGCTTCAATTTAATGAAATGTTTTCGGGGACAACCTCCCCTTTATCAGCATAACAATAAGTGAATCAACTCAGACATAAATACCTAAGTGAACAAAACTGACAATAATACACACCTGTGGTGACACTCAGTGATAACAACATTACCTTGTGTGAAACGCACGCCATGTTTGTCATTAGCTTACCCCTACCGGAAGTAATTCCGCATTCACTTACTTCCAGTGTCTATCTGTGTAAATGGCAAATATAAAATGAATCATACTAAACACTATATCCCATCTCTATTCATTAAGGCCTAGATTTGGAGTTTGGCGGTAGCCGTGAAAACCAGCGTTAGAGGCTCCTAACGCTGGTTTTAGGCTACCACCGGTATTTGGAGTCATTCAAAAAAGGGTCTAACGCTCACTTTTCAGCCGCGACTTTTCCATACCGCAGATCCCCTTACGTCAATTGCGTATCCTATCTTTTCAATGGGATCTTTCTAACTCCGGTATTTAGAGTCGTGTCTGAAGTGAGCGTTAGAAATCTAACGACAAAACTCCAGCCGCAGAAAAAAGTCAGTAGTTAAGAGCTTTCTGGGCTAACGCCGGTTTATAAAGCTCTTAACTACTGTGCCCTAAAGTACACTAACACCCATAAACTACCTATGCACCCCTAAACCGAGGCCCCCCCACATCGCCGACACTCGATTAAATTTTTTTAACCCCTAATCTGCCGACCGCCACCTACGTTATACTTATGTACCCCTAATCTGCTGCCCCTAACATCGCCGACCCCTATATTATATTTATTAACCCCTAACCTGCCCCCCACAACGTCGCAGCCAGCTACCTACAATAATTAACCCCTAATCTGCCGACCGCAAAGAGCTGCCACCTACATTATAGCTATGTACCCCTAATCTGCTGCCCCTAACACCGCCGACCCCTATATTATATTTATTAACCCCTAATCTGCCCCCCTCAACGTCGCCTCCACCTGCCTACACTTATTAACCCCTAATCTGCCGAGCGGACCGCACCGCTACTATAATAAAGTTATTAACCCCTAATCCGCCTCACTAACCCTATAATAAATAGTATTAACCCCTAATCTGCCCTCCCTAACATCGCCGACACCTAACTTCAATTATTAACCCCTAATCTGCCGACTGGAGCTCACCGCTATTCTAATAAATGTATTAACCCCTAAAGCTAAGTCTAACCCTAACACTAACACCCCCCTAAGTTAAATATAATTTAAATCTAACGAAATAAATTAACTCTTCTTAAATAAATTATTCCTATTTAAAGCTAAATACTTACCTGTAAAATAAATCCTTATATAGCTACAATATAAATTATAATGATATTATAGCTATTTTAGGATTAATATTTATTTTACAGGTAACTTTGTATTTATTTTAACCAGGTACAATAGCTATTAAATAGTTAAGAACTATTTAATAGCTAAAATAGTTAAAATAATTACAAATTTACCTGTAAAATAAATCCTAACCTAAGTTACATTTAAACCTAACACTACACTATCAATAAATAAATTAAATAAAATACCTATAATTATCTACAATTAAACCTAACACTACACTATCAATATACACTACACTATCAATAAATAAATTAAATACAATTCCTACAAATAAATACAATGAAATAAACTAACTAAAGTACAAAAAATAAAAAAGAACTAAGTTACAAAAAATAAAAAAATATTTACAAACATCGGAATCAGCCAATTAGAATCAAGTTCAATCCGATTGGCTGATCCAATCAGCCAATCAGATTGAGCTCGCATTCTATTGGCTGTTCCGATCAGCCAATAGAATGCGAGCTCAATCTGATTGGCTGATTGGATCAGCCAATCGGATTGAACTTGATTCTGATTGGCTGACTCCATCAGCCAATCAGAATATTCCTACCTTAATTCCGATTGGCTGATAGAATCCTATCCTCTTCTTGCTCCGCTTGGATGAAGAATTTCGCTCGGCTGGGTGAAGACGACTCAAGGTAGGGAGATCTTCAGGGGCTTAGTGTTAGGTTTATTTAAGGGGGGTTTGGGTTAGATTAGGGGTATGTGGGTGGTGGGTTGTAATGTTGGGGGGGGGGTATTGTATGTTTTTTTTTACAGGCAAAAGAGCTGAACTTCTTGGGGCATGCCCCGCAAAGGGCCCTGTTCAGGGCTGGTAAGGTAAAAGAGCTTTGAACTTTAGTAATTTAGAATAGGGTAGGGCATTTTTTTATTTTGGGGGGCTTTGTTATTTTATTAGGGGGCTTAGAGTAGGTGTAATTAGTTTAAAATTGTTGTAATATATTTCTAATGTTTGTAAATATTTTTTTATTTTTTGTAATTTAGTTCTTTTTTATTTTTTGTACTTTAGTTAGTTTATTTCATTGTATTTATTTGTAGGAATTGTATTTAATTTATTTATTGATAGTGTAGTGTTAGGTTTAATTGTAGATAATTATAGGTATTTTATTTAATTTATTTATTGATAGTGTAGTGTTAGGTTTAATTGTAACTTAGGTTAGGATTTATTTTACAGGTAAATTTGTAATTATTTTAACTATTTTAGCTATTAAATAGTTCTTAACTATTTAATAGCTATTGTACCTGGTTAAAATAAATACAAAGTTACCTGTAAAATAAATATTAATCCTAAAATAGCTATAATATCATTATAATTTATATTGTAGCTATATTAGGATTTATTTTACAGGTAAGTATTTAGCTTTAAATAGGAATAATTTATTTAAGAAGAGTTAATTAATTTCGTTAGATTAAAATTATATTTAACTTAGGGGGGTGTTAGTGTTAGGGTTAGACTTAGCTTTAGGGGTTAATACATTTATTAGAATAGCGGTGAGCTCCAGTCGGCAGATTAGGGGTTAATAATTGAAGTTAGGTGTCGGCGATGTTAGGGAGGGCAGATTAGAAGTTAATACTATTTATTATAGGGTTAGTGAGGCGGATTAGGGGTTAATAACTTTATAATAATAGCGGTGCGGTCCGCTCGGCAGATTAGGGGTTAATAAATATAATATAGGGGTCGGCGGTGTTAGGGGCAGCAGATTAGGGGTACATAGGGATAATGTAAGTAGCGGCGGTTTACGGAGCGGCAGATTAGGGGTTAAAAATAATATACAGGGGTCAGCGATAGCGGGGGCGGCAGATTAGGGGTTAATAAGTGTAAGGTTAGGGGTGTTTAGACTCGGGGTACATGTTAGAGTGTTAGGTGCAGACGTAGGAAGTGTTTCCCCATAGGAAACAATGGGGCTGCGTTAGGAGCTGAACGCGGCTTTTTGCAGGTGTTAGGTTTTTTTTCAGCTCAAACAGCCCCATTGTTTCCTATGGGGGAATCGTGGACGAGCATGTTTTTGAGGCTGGCCGCGTCCGTAAGCAACTCTGGTATCGAGAGTTGAAGTTGCGTTAAATATGCTCTACGCTCCTTTTTTGGAGCCTAACGCAGCCATTCTGTGGACTCTCAATACCAGAGTTATTTTAAAGGTGCGGCCAGAAAAAAGCCAGCGTTAGCTACGCGGGTCGTTACCGACAAAACTCTAAATCTAGCCTTAAGTGTGAGAGTGAATTGGGCATACCTTAAAGGGACACTGAACCCAATTTTTTTCTTTTGTAATTCAGAAAGAGCATGCAATTTTAAGCAACTTTCTAATTTACTCCTATTATCAATTTTTCTTCTTTCTCTTGCTATCATTATTTGAAAAAGAAGGCATCTGAGCTTTTTTTTGGTTTCAGTACTCTGGACAGCCCTTTTTTATTGGTGGATGAATTTATCCACCAATCAGCAAGGACAACCCAGGTTGTTCACCAAAAATGGGCCGGCATCTAAACTTACATTCTTGCATTTCAAATAAAGATACAAAGAGAATGAAGAAAATTTGATAATAGGAGTAAATTAGAAAGTTGCTTAAAATTTCATGCTCAATCTGAATCACAAAAGAACATTTTTGGGTACAGTGTCCCTTTAATGAACTATTCCTGCTGTGTGCTTAATATGGCATATATCGTAACTTGCATCTTATCAGTTTACCCTCGTGTGACACGCATATCCTTGCGTTCCATACTGTGTGATTTCCAGTTATGCCGTAATACGTCACTTCCGGTCTCGGCTACACTGCACTTGAATATTTAATCCCTAAGCGTGTGGAAAGTACCCATATCAAACTCTATACATAATGTGATTCACTTATTGTTATGCTGATGAAGGGGAGGTTGTCCCCGAAAACGTCCCATTAAATTGAAGCTCTTTTCACAAAGACCAGAAAGTGCATTATTTTTTGGAGTATATTACTGGCATTTTTGCACCCAGGCAGATGTCCTTCTGGAGGGTGATCCTGTTAAGTGGACTCTATTATTGTATTGTGAATAGTGATACCCCCATTCCTTTTCTACCATTGACACTCAGTGTTCGTGGGTTGCAAGTACTATATAGGTGAACTGTATCTAATATCTAATTTTTTTTGCTGAATGCAACACCGACTTGGATAATTTTTTAAGGAACACACCGTACACTTCAAGGATGGAGTCAGAAAACCTCACATCCGATGAACCAGCAGCACCCATGGAGAGTGTGAGTACCACACAAGGATTCATGTAGGACCCAGAGTCACAAGCCAGGGGAGCCCAGACCGGAACAGTATCGTATACACGTGACGATGCAGCGAGGATCTTGTTTGCTCCAATTAGTAGGACAATTGGTGAGACCCCTGTTAACCTATACTATACTTTACTAAAACTTAAAAACAGAGAAATTGACCTAACACTCCACGGTAGTTACCTATCAGAGTACTATAGGATTGGGCACATACCTAGGGGCTTTAGGGTTAAAAATATTCCCACCATAGGTAGAGAAAACCCTGAGTTTAGGAAGAAATGGTGCCATATACTTAACAAGTGCTCATTAGATTTGGTATTACTAGTAGTGGAGGAGGTGACTACCATTTTGTCTAAAGTAAAGATTGAAATTCAAACTTTTCAAGAAACACACAATAGTACACTTACTAATAACACACAAGACAACTGGTTAGTCAAACTAGGTCAACAAATAGAAAAGTATAGGGGTGACCTTATAATATTTAAGAACCGTAAGCTAGATGCAGTCAACACGGATTATGCACAGGGGAGGGTATATAAATGGCTTACTACTACACAAGATGGCCGCAACAGGAGACAAAATAGACAAAGGAGGGTGCAGTTTAGCACAGTAGATACCAGTGGTGCAGAATCATCAGAGGCAGAAACTAATCTTTCAGTGACCACACAACCAGCGTCACCTGATTTTCCTCCTCCAAGAGGACATAGTTTTCCATTTACACATAGAGGTCAATCAACCCCAAGTCATTTTTTAGGGGTGACTACAAGATCCAGGGGGGGAGGCACAACAGACCACTTATCAGGCGGGCGGGGAGGCAGATACAGACGAAGCCACCAGAGGACATAGTTGTCAATTTAAGTTCTCATGTTCTCACTCCCATTGAGCGACAGGTACTTAATAAAGGGCTCTCTTTTGTACCTAGTCATAACTCTTCTGAATTTGAACTTAAACATGACATCTATAGACTCAACCGGAACCTGAAGATTAAATAATTTTTTCAACACTCCAGACACATCACAGCTTGATCAAATATGTAAGAAACCCAGTAATTTTGAGCCCCAAAATATTAGTCCTAGCACCAAGACATTCATACGTTTGATCACTCAGGATCTTGACTATGAGAGACACAATAAGGTGTGGAAACATAACTTGGGGACCATTGAGAAAAGGGCCATTAAGTCATTGCAGGACAACACCTCTATTATCATAAGGCCCGCCGATAAGGGTGGAGCCATAGTTCTTTTGAATTATGGGGACTATAGAGCTGACATCCTGCAACAACTGACAGATACTGGTACATACTGTGAACTATTCATGGACCCTACGACACGTTTCAAGAGGGAACTGGACAGCTTATTGACACATAAGGGAACATGGCCACATGACGGAACATGTATATGAGTACTGCATGACTCAATACCCTAGAATCCCTGTGTTATATACCATCCTCAAGATCCATAAAACTTTGGACAAACCCCTGGGCCGGCCTATAGTTTCAGCAATACAATCCTTGACACAGCCAGTAGTTCAATATATAGACATATTGCTCCAACCCACTGTTAAACACATCAAATCCTACATCTCTGACAGGAATTACCTTATTAGGAAACTCAGAGAAGTTAGGATCGAACAAGGTGACATTCTAGTAACACTATACGTTAACAGCTTGTACACAATCATCCCGAATGAGGATGGGTTGACAGCTGTTAAGGAGCATTTTGTCAGTGGTGCGTACTATAGTGGGCCTCCCATAGAGTTTCTGTTGACTCTTATGTCATTCTGTTTATACAGAAACTATTTTCGATTTGAAGAGAAATTTTATCTTCAAGTGGCAGGCACAGTGATGCGGTCGAATATGGCCCCATCCTATGCCAATATATTTATGTCTCAATTTGAAAATGAGCATCTGTGGCATAGAGAACAGTTCTCCATCATCTTCTATGTGAGATACATAGATGATGTCTTTTTGGTTTGGCGGGGAGGTCAACATTGACTTGATGAGTGGTTCAGAGAGTTCAATAACACCAACACTACAGTTAGGTTTAAAATGTCTTGTGACACCACAACAATACATTTCTTAGATCTTAGCATTTTCAAGCAGGATCAGGGATTAGGTACCACACTATACAGTAAACCAACTGATAGGAACTCTATTCTTTGCGCTAGCAGTTGCCATCCGCCGGCATTGTTACGAGGTATTGTTAAGTCGCAAATGTCCAGCACAATGTGGAATAATTCTGACAGCAAGACAGGGGTATCCCAATTGCAGCTGACTCAAACCAAGTTCCTGCAACGAGGATACAAACCCTGTATCATAAATGATACACTGAAGGAGGTGTCATCCTCTACTCAACAGACCCTTATTGATCAAGAGGCAAGAACAAGAGCAAGTAACAGGTTGATTATGACCACAACATTTGCACCAGATATGACTGAGACGGGAAGGATCCTGCGCAAGCATTGGCCGCTCGTTTCCTCTGACCCCAAGCTTCCATTTTTCATACGACATGGTGCCAATGGTGGCCTACAAAAGGAGTACCAACCTGAGGGATATGCTGGTCAAGACAGACCCAAAACGATGCTATACAACCCCAGAAAGGGTTAACATCAGGGGATCGTATAGATGCCTTGGGTGCACCACATACAACGGTTTGATAGTCTCAAAGACATTCCATCACCCGCACTCCAATCGGATTTTCAAGATTGGACATTCATTGACATGCACAACAACACATGTAGTGTACCTACTTTTTTGCCCATGCTCACAGTTTTATGTGGGCAAGACAAGCGGAACTCTCCATGAACGAATGGCGAACCATAGGAGAGCCATACGTGTGGCATTGGATAAAGGAGAATCAGATCAACCTGTCGCACGACATTGTGCTCGAATTAAACATCAGGTATCATCAATCTGATATATCCTGATCGACCACATCCCCAGACTCGATAGGGGCGGGGACAGGAATAAGGCTTTGTTGATCCGTGAAGCAGAATGGATGTACCGATTGGGTACCATACACCCAGGAGGACTCAACTCACCACCTGATCAAATCCTTGAGCTAGGTGGGAGTTACACACCAGGGGTGCGTGTGTGGACACCACTTGTAATGCGGATAGGTGGGACTAGGGCCACGTAATTTGGGTGGGGTGGTCTTGTCCCACTGTTCCCGTACAATGGGCAGGGACGGGACCCTTCAGAGTCCCGTGCGTGCCTTGGGCGAGACAGTGGAGCCATTTTATCACCCACTTATAGTCTTGCGCCTGTGCACCTAAGAATAAGGGGTTTTGAAAGGTGGTGGTGTGGCACAGGAGAGTTCCACCCCACAGTATGACGGGACATGGAGTAACACTGGATCTGAGTTATGCTCATGGACGGCTAAACTGAGATCTGAGCCTTTATACAAGGATGAGGTTGTTAACCATATGACCATCTAGATGTGGACACTGCTGTACCGGAATATATAATTGGTGGTCTTGGACATTAATTTCCCATATGATCCTGTGGTACTTACTAGGTGTATTCTCTGTAGTCCATGACGAGTTAATACCATATTACCGCGATGCAGACATAAACATAGAGTAATTACAGGGGGGATGTACACTCCAGTTAAAGCATATATTGTGTTATTCTCTGTTAAAATTCATTATGTACTGTGTCTGGTAATTTATCAGTATAGGAACATGGAATAGGTATTATGTACTGCAACCTTTTTACTACTATGTAGTTTGCAATTTCTCTTTTTAGTGTTCACACTTTATTCTGTGTAGAGCTTAGGTGGCATTTCTATACCTGTCGGACTTTCTCTGACATATAGCTGTAATATCTAATATTTAAATATAGGTGCATGTTTTAGGGATACTACATAAAGGGACCTAATGTTAGAATTTAAAGCTGGGAAACTAGTGGTCACCTAATGTTCACAGATAACACACACATAGATCAGATATAGGATGGAGCCTGTCACATTGTGTATAGAGTTTGATATGGGTACTTTCCACACGCTTAGGGGTTAAATATTCAAGTGCAGTGTAGCCGAGACCAGAAGTGACATATTACGGCATAACTGGAAATCACACAGTATGGAACGCAAGGATATGCGTGTCACACGAGGGTAAACTGATAAGATGCAAGTTACCATATATGCCATATTAAGCACACAGAAGGAATCATACATTAAGGTATGCCCGATCCACTCACACACTTAATGAACAGAGATGGGATATAGTGTTTAGGATGATTCATTTTATATTTGCCATTTACACAGATAGACACCGGAAGTAAGTGAATGCGGAATTACTTCCGGTAGTGGTAAGCTAATGACACACATGGCGTGCGTTTCACACAAGGTAATGTTGTTATCACTGAGTGTCACCAAAGGTGTATATTATTGTCAGTTTTGTTCACTTAGGTATTTATGTCTGAGTTGATTCACTTATTGTTATGCTGATGAAGGGGAGGTTGTCCCCGAAAACCTTTCATTAAATTGAAGCTCTTTTCACAAAGACCTGAGAGTGCATTATTTTTTGGAGTATATATATATATATATATATATATATATATATATATATACATATACATTGGAGCCTTTTGCAGTCAAATACCTGAAAACATGGAAAAGCATTTTATTGACTATTATTTAATAATGTGTTTAACTGTGTATGTATTGTAAATCTTTTACATTCCGATGTTATTCACATAGGGGTATATGTTATATGTATTTTTAAATAGATACTTCTATATATACATATATATATATATATACACATTTTTACAAAAATCCATCAAATATACATAGAAATATTTATGAAGAGTAAATAGAACATATTCTTCTATGTGAAGAACATTGGAATGTCAAATATTCATATATCATGTCGGGTTAAAGGGACACTGAACCCAATTTTTTTCTTTCGTGATTCAGATAGAGCATGCAATTTTAAGCAACTTTCTAATTTGCTCCTACTATCAAATGTTCTTCATTCTCTTGGTATCTTTATTTGAAAAGCAAGAATGTAAGTTTAAATGCCGGACCATTTTGGTGAACAACCTGGGTTGTCCTTGCTGATTGGACACCAACAATAAACAAGTGCTGTCGATGGTTCTAAACCAACAATTGGCTGTCTCCATAGCTTAGATCCCTTCTTTTTCAAATAAAGATAACAAGAGAACGAAGAAAAATTGATAATAAGAGTAAATTAGAAAGTTGCTTAAAATTGCATGCTCTATATGAATCACGAAAAAAAAAAATATTGGGTTCAGTGTCCCTTTAACTCGTGATTATGGGTGTTATTTTTTTTCCCCGTTTTTGCGCTCCATTGAAGTCTTTGAAAGGATTATTTTAACGCATTCACAATATTCTAATTTCCACTTTTTGTGCACATTGGGTCAGCTCTCGTGTGCTAACTTTTTAATTTCAACCTGTAATACGAGCGCAAAGCCTCCATCCAGTGCTGTTTATGCTCGAGCGGGAGCATTAAATAGTGCTCCACTCGTAATCTAGCCCTTAAATGGACACTGGAACATTTAGAAGCTCTGTGTCTCTATTGTTTGTTTTTGGAGTTATTGTATCATCATAATTATCTGAGTTATTTAAGAGTGTTTATACTTCTTTAAAGTGTACACATGCTTATGCAATCAGTAGAAGCTGAATTAATACACTGCAGGGATCAAAAAATGTCAAGCTGAGCATGAGAAGTCTGGAATGCCAGTAAAATAAGTAAATAGTTCATGGGGCTCTGAGAAGGTTAAAAAGTTTAGCAACATAAGTGAGTAGAACATAAAAAAATCTTAAAATCAATGCAAATCTTCAATTACCCATTCATAAAAGTGATGGAAATCTTAGCATTTTTGAAACGCTAGGATTTACCAGTGTTACAAATAAAGGGGACTTAAAATACTTCATGCTGAAAGTTCCTTTATTTGCCTGCAGCGGCAGAATGCAATTTTATCAGTGAGGTGATGTTAGCCATTAGCATGCTAGCCATACAGCATAATGTCAACTGGGCCGCACAGCTATTGGCTAAGATGTGGAAACATCAACTCAGTGATAAAATAGTTGCAGACAAATAAAGGAACTTTCAGCGTAAAGTAATTTATACTTCATAACTGAAAGTCCCCTTTATTTGTAGCACTAGTAAATCCTAGTGTTTCACAAACACTAGGATTTACCATCACTTTAACAGTTATACCATAAATGCCCTTGTAGTTAGACTAACAGTATATTAGACTTCTTCATAGCTTTCCTTTATGTTTGGATCTTCCACTACAAAAAAATAAATAGAGCTGTGTGGGTCTTCCTTATCAGCCAGTAAGGTTTTATCCCACAACCCAAATATTTATACACAGGAACTTCTTGTTAATTTCAAAATCAAAATTCACAGATTTAATTTAACCTTTTTTTCATGCAAAAAAAAGACAAAACAGTTAATTGTACAGTTTATTACTCTGCTAGACTGCGCACTGCATTGAAGTCTATGGACTTAGTGGGGCGCATTTGACTGGCTGTACCACCCATCCACATGCACAAGAGAAAAAAAAAAGTATAGAGGGGGCCAGCAGAGTTGGTAAAGATGCAGCTGTAGGAGTGCTAAAATATGCTTCACACTTTCGGCTAGATTACGAGTTTGGCGTTAGGCTTAGAAAGCAGCATTGGCCATATTTTCAATGGGACTTGCATAGCGCCGGTATTACGAGTCTGACAAAAAGTGAGCGGTAGACCCTCTCCTGTCAACACTGGTACCGCATTTAAAAGTCAGTAGTTATGAGTTTTACACTACAACGCCGTAGCATAAAACTCTTAACTAAAGTGCTAAAAAGTACACTAACACCCATAAACTACCTATTAACCCCTAAACCGAGGCCCTCCCACATCGCAAACACTATAATAACATTTTTAACCCCTAATCTGCCGAACCGGACATCGCCGCCACTGTAATAAATATATTAACCCCTAAACCGCCGCACTCCAGCCTCGCAAACACTAGTTAAATTTTATTAACCTCTAATCTGCCGTTCCTAACATCGCCGCCACCTACCTACATTTATTAACCCCTAATCTGCCGCCCCCAACGTCGCCACCACTATATTAAAGTTATTAACCCCTAAATCTAAGTCTAACCCTAACACCCCCTAACTTAAATATAATTTAAATAAATCTAAATAAAATTACTATCATTAACTAAATTATTCCTATTTAAAACTAAATACTTACCTATAAAATAAACCCTAAGCTAGCTACAATATAACTAATAGTTACATTGTATCTAGCTTAGGATTTATTTTTATTTTACAGGCAAATTTGTATTTATTTTAACTAGGTAGAATAGTTATTAAATAGTTATTAATTAATTTAATAACTAGCTAGCTAAAATAAATACAAATTTACCTGTAAAATAAACCCTAACCTAAGTTACAATTACACCTAACACTACACTATAATTAAATTAATTATCTAAATTAAATGGAATTAAATACAAATAAATACAAATAATCTAAAATACAAAAAAAAAACAACACTAAATTACGGAAAATAATAAACAAATTACAAGATTTTTAAACTAATTACACCTAATCTAATCCCCCTAACAAAATAAAAAAGCCCCCCAAAATAAAAAAGCCCTACCCTACACTAAATTACAAATAGCCCTTAAAAGGGCCTTTGCAGGGCATTGCCCCAAAGTAATCAGCTCTTTTACCTGTAAAAAAAGTACAAATCCCCCCCAACATTAAAACCCACCACCCACACAATAAACCCTAATCTACAACCCACCCAATACCCCCTTAAAAAACATTAACCCCTTGAAGATCACCTTACCGGGAGAAGTCTTCACCCAACCGGGCCGAAGTCCTCAACGAAGCCGGGAGAAGTCTTCATCCATGCGGGGCGGAGTGGTCCTCCAGACGGCAGAAGTCTTCATCCAGACAGCATCTTCTATCTTCATCCATCCGGCGCGGAGCGGGTCCATCTTCAAGACATCCGGCGCGGAGCATCCTCTTCCATTGAAGTCTTCTTACTAAATGACGGTTCCTTTAAGTGACATCATCCAAGATGGCGTCCCTTCAATTCCAATTGGCTGATAGAATTCTATCAGCCAATCGGAATTAAGGTAGAAAAAATCCTATTGGCTGATCCAATCAGCCAATAGGATTGAGCTGGCATTCTAGTGGCTGTTCAAATCAGCCAATAGAATGTCAGCTCAATCCTATTGGCTGATTGCATCAGCCAATAGGACTTTTTCTACCTTAATTCCGATTGGCTGATAGAATTCTATCAGCCAATCGGAATTGAAGGGACGCCATCTTGGATAACATCACTTAAAGGAACCATCATTTAGTAAGAAGACTTCGATGGAAGAGGATGCACCGCGTCGGATGTCTTGAAGATGGATCCGCTCCGCGACGGATGGATGAAAATAGAAGATGCCGTCTGGATGAAGACTTCTGCCCATCTGGAGGACCACTTCGCCCGGCATGGGATTAGTGTTAGGTTTTTTTAAGGGGGTATTGGGTGGGTTTTAGAGTAGGGTTGGTTGTGTGGGTGGTGGGTTTTAATGTTGGGGGGATTTGTACTTTTTTTTACAGGTAAAAGAGCTGATTACTTTGGGGCAATGCCCCGCAAAAGGCCCTTTAAAGGGCTATTTGTAATTTAGTGTAGGGTAGGGCTTTTTTATTTTGGGGGGGCTTTTTTATTTTGTTAGGGGGATTAGATTAGGTGTAATTAGCTTAAAAATTTTGTAATTTGTTTATTATTTTCCGTAATTTAGTGTTGTTTTTTTTTGTACTTTAGATCATTTTATTTATTTGTATTTAATTGTATTTAATGTAGGGAACTAATTTAATTATAGTGTAGTGTTAGGTGTAATTGTAACTTAGGTTAGGTTTTATTTTACAGGTAAATTTGTATTTATTTTAACTAGGTAGTTATTAAATAGTTAATAACTATTTAATAACTATTCTACCTAGTTAAAATAAATACAAACTTGCCTGTAAAATAAAAATAAACCCTAAGCTAGATACAATGTAACTATTAGTTAAATTGTAGCTAGCTTAGGGTTTATTTTATAGGTACGTTTTTAGTATTAAATAGGAATTATTTAGGTAATAATAGTAATTTTATTTAGATTTATTTAAATTATATTTAAGTTAGGGGGTGTTAGGTTTAGACTTAGATTTAGAGGTTAATAACTTTAATATAGTGGCAGCGACATTGGGGGCGGCAGATTAGGGGTTAATAAATATAATGTAGGTGTCAGCGATGTTGGGGGCAGCAGATTAGGGGTTCATAAGTATAATGTAGGTGACGGCGGTGTCCAGAGCGGTAGATTAGGGGTTAATCAATATAATGCAGGTGTCGGCGATGTCAGGGGCGTCAGATTAGGGGTTAATAAGTGTAAGATTAGGGGTGTTTAGACTCGGGGTTCGTGTTAGGTGTAGACATAAATGTATTTTCCCCATAGGAATCAATGGGGCTGCGTTAGGAGCTAAACGCTGCTTTTTTGCAGGTGTTAGGTTTTTTTTCAGCCAGCTCTCCCCCATTGATTCCTATTGGGAAATCGTGCACGAGCACGTTCAGCCAGCTCACCGCTAACGTAAGCAGCGCTGGTATTGAGGTGAGATGTGGAGCAAAATTTTGCTATACGATCACTTTTTTGCGGTTAACGCAGGGCTTGTAAAAATTCGTAATACCAGCGCTGTCTGTAAGTAAGCGGTGAGCATAAACTGCTCGTTAGCACCGCATAGCCTCTAACGCAAAACTCATAATCTAGGTGTTTGTTTTTCAAAATTGGCTGGATCTTTTATGTAAGGTAAAAAGTTTCTTGTGGGTTTACTATACCTTTAAATAATGCGCTTTCATACACATGATAGAAATTTGGTTTATGTTCCTTTAAGGTTAAGAATGAAAAATAAAAAACTCAATTGCATATTGAATTTCTTTAAAGGGACATGATTTAGAAACAATTTTAAACAACTTTCTAATTCACTTCTATTATCTAATTTGCTTCATTCTCTTGATATAGTGTGCTGAAAAGCATATCTAGATAGGCTGATTAGCTGCTGATTGGTGGCTGCACATAGATGCCTCACGTAATTGGCTCACTCATGTGCATCACTATTTATTCAACCAAGGATATCTAAAGAATGAAGCAAATTAGATAATAGAAGTAAATTGGAATGTTGTTTAAAATTGTATTCTCTACCTGAATCCTAAAAGAAAATGTTTGGGTTTAGTGTCGCTTTGAGCATCAGTTCTCTTACAGTTTTAAGTGATAACGCTGCATAAAATTGCCTGCATATCTTACTTTACACTAGTTTCTATAGCTTTAGATTAGCATTAGTTTACATATATAAAATAACTGGTGATAAGAATAAATCAGGAATGTCACATACATTTCAAAAGTACACAAGCGTGTTGCAGAAAAAAAATATATTGCTAGCTACTGTACTATATTGTAAACTACTGCTTTTCTTGCTATTCTCATGCCCTAACTCTTCATGATTCTATCCACACCCTCTTTTATCACTTGTGTTCAATGATGTCAGCACAAAAATAACTTGGCATGATTAAAATACAGTGGGGCAAAAAAGTATTTAGTCAGCCACCAATTGTGCAAGTTCTCCCACTTAAAGGGACATTAAACACTAAATACATGCTAGATAGAATGATTACATTCAAAGAAAAGATTAGTCCATGAGTAACATGTAGATGTATTTTTTAAAGTTTCATTAGTTGTTTAAAAATTGACAAAATAAGTGTAAAGTTTTAGTGTCTATAAAACACTGGGAGCTGCCATGTTCTCTGCTGTGGCCAATTAGAGACAGTTATAAATAGGTCACTAGAGTGTGCAGCCAATGGCTGTGTGGAATATAACAGTGTTCTGCACTTCCATTTCTAACAGGAACTGAAAAGCTCACAATTTTAGAATGGAATTACAGGCAAAGAGGACAAAATAAATAATGAAAGTATATTGCAGAGCTGTTTTATATATACAATTTATCATTTTATATTACCATCTCAAAGTGTTTAATGTCCCTTTAAGAAGATGAGAGAGGCCTGTAATTTTCATCATAGGTATACCTCAACTATGAGAGACAAAATGTGGAAACAAATCCAGACAATCACATTGTCTGATTTGGAAATAATTTATTTGCAAATTATGGTGGATAATAAGTATTTGGTCAATATCAAAAGTTCATCTCAATACTTTGTTATATATCCTTTGTTGGCAATGACAAAGGTCAAACGTTTTCTGTAAGTCTTCACAAGGTTGTCACACACTGTTGCTGGTATGTTGGCCCATTCCTGCATGCAGATCTTCTCTAGAGCAGTGATGTTTTGGGGCTGTCACTGGGCAACACGGACTTTCAATTCCTTCCAAAGGTTTTTCTATGGGGTTGAGATCTGGAGACTGGCTAGGCCACTCCAGGACCTTGAAATGCTTCTTACGAAGCCCCTCCTTCATTGCCCGGGTGGTGTGTTTGGGATCATTGTCATGCTGAAAGACCCAGCCACGTTTCATCTTCAATGCCCTTGCTGATGGAAGGAGCTTTGCACTCAAAATCTCACAATACATGGCCCCATTCATTCTTTCATGTACACGGATCAGTCAACCTGTTCCCTTTGCAGAGAAACAGCCCTAAAGCATGATGTTGCCACCCCCATGCTTCACAGTAGGTATGGTGTTTTTTGGTTGCAACTCAGCATTCTCTCTCCTCCAAACACAACGAGTTGTGTTTCTACCAAACAGTTCTACTTTGGTTTCATCTGACCATATGACATTCTACCAATCTGCTTCTGGATCATCCAAATGCTCTCTAGCATACTTCAGATGGGCCCGGACAGGGGGACACGTCTGGCACTGCAGGATCTGAGTCCCTGGCTGCGTAGTGTGTTACTGATGGTAGCCTTTGTTACGTTGGTCCCAGCACTATGCAAGTCATTCACTAGGTCCCCCTTGTGGTTCTGGGATGTTTGCTCACCGTTCTTGTGATCATTTTGACCCCACGGGGTGAGATCTTGCGTGGAGCACCAGATCGAGGGAGATTATCAGTGGTCTTGTATGTCTTCCATTTTCTAATTATTGCTCCCACAGTTGATTTCTTCACACCAAGCTGCTTGCCTATTGCAGATTCAGTCTTTTTGTTTCTGGTGTCCATCGACAGCTCTTTGGTCTTCACCATAGTGGAGTTTGGAGTATGACTGTTTGAGGTTGTGGACAGGTGTCTTTTATACTGATAACAAGTTCAAACAGGTGCCATTAATACAGGTAATGAGTGGAGGACAGAGGAGCCTCTTAAAGTAGAAGATACAGGTCTGTGAGAGCCAGAAATCTTGCTTGTTTGTAGGTGACCAAATACTTATTTTCCACCATAATATGCAAATAAATTATTTCCAAATCAGACAATGTGATTGTCTGGATTTGTTTCCACATTTTGTCTCTCATAGTTGAGGTATACCTATGATGAAAATTACAGGCCTCTCTCATCTTCTTAAGTGGGAGAACTTGCACAATTGGTGGCTGGCTAAATACTTTTTTGCCCCACTGTATATATTTCCTAGCTTTACCCAAGATACTCTATCCATTACAAATGCTCCCCTTGCTATTATTACAGAGAGATGCCAAGGCAATACATTCTGCTTTGGGCCACTTTATCTGGAAAGGTAAGAAGCAAATGATCAGAAAGACTAGTCTGTCCATGCCATTTGCTCAGAGGGGGGGGGGACTGCGCCTCCCGGATGTCCTTTGGTACAACTGGGCGACACTGACAAAGACTGGACTGGTTAGTGGGGAGTGGACAGTTTACGATTCCTACTTTGGAGACAGGTCTTACGCATCCACTACACCTAGCTTTTTTACCACACGCAAAATTGAGTTGTCTGCCCCAGGAAATTAAACATCATGTATTATTTAAGGATCCTTTGAGAGCTTGGGCCAAATTGTGCAAATTGTGGGGAATACAGTTTACTACCAGTAGGTTTCTTCCTATACAGGGTAACCTATCCTTCTTGCCTGGGTATACCACAGAGATGTTTAAAATGTGGCAAGAGAAAAACAGAATTTATGCTTACCTGATAAATTACTTTCTCCAATGGTGTGTCCGGTCCACGGCGTCATCCATTACTTGTGGGAATATTCTCTTCCCCAACAGGAAATGGCAAAGAGCACAGCAAAAGCTGCCCATATAGCCCCTCCTCGGGCTCCGCCCCCCAGTCATTCGACCGACGGTTAGGAGAAAAAAAGGAGAAACTATAGGGTGCCGTGGTGACTGTAGTGTATAGAGAAAGAAATTTTTCAAACCTGATTAAAAAACCAGGGCGGGCCGTGGACCGTTGGAGAAAGTAATTTATCAGGTAAGCATACATTCTGTTTTCTCCAAGATTGGTGTGTCCGGTCCACGGCGTCATCCATTACTTGTGGGAACCAATAACAAAGCTTTAGGACACGGATGAAGGGAGGGAGCAAATCAGGTTACCTAGACAGAAGGCACCACGGCTTGCAAAACCTTTCTCCCAAAAATAGCCTCCGAAGAAGCATAAGTATCAAATTTGTAGAATTTGGCAAAAGTGTGCAGAGAAGACCAAGTCGCTGCCTTACATATCTGATCAACAGAAGCCTCGTTCTTGAAGGCCCATGTGGAAGCCACAGCCCTAGTAGAGTGAGCTGTGATTCGTTCAGGAGGCTGCCGTCCGGCAGTCTCATAAGCCAATCGGATGATGCTTTTCAGCCAGAAAGAAAGAGAGGTAGCAGTAGCTTTTTGTCCTCTCCTCTTACCAGAGTAAACGACAAACAAAGATGAAGTTTGTCTGAAATCCTTTGTTGCATCTAAATAGAACTTTAAAGCACGGACCACATCTAAATTGTGTAACAAACGTTCCTTCTTTGAAACTGGATTCGGACACAGAGAAGGAACAACTATTTCCTGGTTAATATTCTTGTTAGAAACTACTTTTGGAAGAAAACCAGGTTTAGTACGCAAAACAACCTTATCTGAATGGAACACCAGATAAGGTTGATCACACTGTAAAGCAGATAATTCAGAAACTCTTCTAGCAGAAGAAATAGCAATCAAAAACAGGACTTTCCAAGATAGTAACTTGATATCTATGGAATGTAAAGGTTCAAACGGAACCCCTTGAAGAACTGAAAGAACTAAATTTAGACTCCAAGGAGGAGTCATGGGTCTGTAAACAGGCTTGATTCTGACCAAAGCCTGTACAAAAGCTTGTACATCCTGCACAGCTGCCAGTCGTTTGTGTAACAATACAGATAAAGCAGAAATCTGTCCTTTAAGAGAACTCGCTGACAACCCTTTATCCAAACCCTCTTGGAGAAAGGAGAGAATCTTAGGAATTTTAATCTTACTCCAGGAGAATCCCTTGGATTCACACCAGCAGATATATTTTTTCCATATTTTATGATAAATCTTTCTAGTCACTGGTTTTCTGGCTTGGACCAGAGTATCTATCACTGAATTTGAAAACCCACGCTTGGATAAAATCAAGCGTTCAATTTCCAAGCAGTCAGCTGCAGAGAAACTAGATTTGGATGTTCGAATGGACCTTGTACTAGAAGATCCTGTCTCAAAGGTAGCTTCCATGGTGGAGACAATGACATATTCACCAGGTCTGCATACCAAGTCCTGCGTGGCCACGCAGGAGCTATCAGAATCACCGAGGCCTTCTCCTGTTTGATCCTGGCTACGAGCCTGGGAAGGAGAGGAAACGGTGGAAACACATAAGCTAGGTTGAACGACCAAGGCGCCACTAATGCATCCACTAGAGTCGCCTTGGGATCCCTGGATCTGGACCCGTAGCAAGGAACCTTGAAGTTCTGACGAGACGCCATCAGATCAGAATGCCCCATAATTGGGTTAACTGGGCAAAGACCTCCGGGTGGAGTTCCCACTCCCCCGGATGAAAAGTCTGACGAGATAATCCGCCTCCCAGTTGTCTACTCCTGGGATGAGAATTGCAGATAGATGGCAGGAGTGATCCTCCACCCATTTGATGATCTTGGATACCTCTCTCATCGCCAAGGAACTCTTTGTTCCTCCCTGATGGTTGATGTAAGCTACAGTCGTCATGTTGTCTGACTGGAATCTTATGAATCCGGCCTTCGCTAGTTGAGGCCAAGCCCGGAGAGCATTGGATATCGCTCTCAGTTCCAGGATGTTTATCGGAAGAGACTCTTCCCGAGACCATAGACCCTGAGCTTTCAGGGAATCCCAGACCGCGCCCCAGCCTAATAGACTGGCGTCGGTCGTGACAATGACCCACTCTGGTCTGCGGAAACTTATTCCCTGAGACAGGTGATCCTGAGTCAGCCACCAACGGAGTGAGTCTCTGGTTACCTGGTCTACTTGAATCTGTGGAGACAAGTCTGCATAGTCCCCATTCCACTGATTGAGCATGCACAGTTGTAATGGTCTTAGATGAATTCGAGCAAAAGGAACTATGTACATTGCTGCAACCATCAATCCTACTACTTCCATGCACTGAGCTATGGAAGGCTGGAGAATAGAGTGAAGAACTTGACAAGCGTTTAGAAGCTTTGACTTTCTGACTTCTGTCAGGAAGATCTTCATTTCTAAAGAATCTATTATTGTTCCCAAAAAGGGAACTCTTGTTGACGGAGACAGGGAACTCTTTTGTACGTTCACCTTCCACCCGTGAGATCTGAGAAAGGCTAGAACAATGTCTGTATGAGCCTTTGCCTTGGAAAGAGATGACGCTTGAATTAGAATGTCGTCTAGATAAGGAGCCACTGCAATGCCCCTCGGTCTTAGAACCGCCAGAAGGGACCCTAGCACCTTTGTGAAAATTCTGGGAGCAGTGGCTAAACCGAACGGGAGAACCACGAACTGGTAATGTTTGTCCAGAAAGGCGAACCTTAGGAACTGATGATGATCTTTGTGGATAGGAATATGTAGGTACGCATCCTTTAAATCCACGGTAGTCATATATTGACCCTCCTGGATTGAAGGTAAAATTGTTCGAATGGTTTCCATTTTGAACGATGGAACTCTGAGAAATTTGTTTAGAATTTTTAAATCCAGAATTGGTCTGAAAGTTCCCTCTTTTTTGGGAACTACAAACAGGTTTGAGTAAAACCCCTGACCTTGTTCCACTGTTGGAACTGGGTGTATCACTCCCATCTTTAACAGGTCTTCTACACAATGTAAGAATGCCTGTCTCTTTATTTGGTCTGAAGATAAGCGAGACATGTGGAACCTCCCCCTTGGAGGAAGTTCCTTGAATTCTAGAAGATAACCCTGAGAGACTATTTCTAGTGCCCAGGGATCCGGAACATCTCTTGCCCAAGCCTGAGCAAAGAGAGAGAGTCTGCCCCCTACTAGATCCGGTCCCGGATCGGGGGCTACCCCTTCATGCTGTCTTGGTAGCAGCAGCAGGCTTCTTGGCCTGTTTACCCTTGTTCAAGCCTTGCATTGGTTTCCAAGCTGGCTTAGCCTGGGAAGTGTTACCCTCTTGTCTAGAGGCTGCAGAGTTAGAAGCCGGTCCGTTCCTGAAATTACGAAAGGAACGAAAATTGGACTTATTCTTAGCCTTGAAAGGCCTATCCTGTGGGAGGGCATGGCCCTTCCTCCCAGTGATGTCTGAAATAATTTCTTTCAATTCTGGCCCAAAAAGGGTCTTACCTTTGAAAGGGATATTAAGCAATTTTGTCTTGGAAGATACATCCGCCGACCAAGACTTTAGCCAGAGCGCTCTGCGCGCCACAATTGCAAACCCTGAATTTTTCACCGCTAATCTCGCTAATTGCAAAGCGGCATCTAAAATAAAAGAATTAGCTAACTTAAGTGCGTGAATTCTGTCCATGACTTCCTCATATGGAGTCTCCTTATTGAGCGACTTTTCTAGTTCATCGAACCAGAAACACGCCGCCGTAGTGACAGGAATAATGCACGAAATTGGTTGGAGGAGGTAACCTTGCTGAACAAAAATCTTTTTAAGCAAACCCTCCAATTTTTTATCCATAGGATCTTTGAAAGCACAATTGTCCTCAATGGGAATAGTTGTGCGTTTGGCTAGCGTAGAAACTGCCCCCTCAACCTTAGGGACTGTTTGCCATGTGTCCTTCCTTGGGTCGACCATGGGGAACAATTTCTTAAATATAGGAGGTGGGACAAAAGGTATGCCTGGTTTCTCCCACTCCTTAGTCACTATGTCCGCCACCCTTTTAGGTATCGGAAAGGCATCAGGGTGCACCGGGACCTCTAGGAATTTGTCCATCTTGCACAATTTTTCTGAAATGACCAAAGAGTCACAATCATCCAGCGTAGTTAGTACCTCCTTAAGTAATGCGCGGAGATGCTCTAACTTAAATTTAAACGTCACAACATCAGGTTCTGCCTGTTGAGAAATTCTTCCTGAATCAGAAAGTTCTCCCTCCGACAAACACTCCCTCACTGCCACTTCTGACTGGTGTGAGGGTATGACAGATAAATTATCGTCAGCGCCTTCTTGCTCCACTGTATTTAAAACTGAGCAATCACGCTTTCTTTGAAATGCTGGCATTTTGGATAAAATATTAGCTATGGAATTATCCATTACAGCCGTTAATTGTTGCATAGTAACAAGCATTGGCACGCTAGATGTACTAGGGGTCGCCTGCACGGGCATAACTGGTATTGACACAGAAGGAGAGGATGAAGAACTATCCCCACTACCTTCATTTGAGGAATCATCTTGGGCAACCTTATTAAATGTGACAGTACTGTCCTTACTTTGTCTGGACGCCATGGCACAATTATCACATACATTTGAAGGAGGGACCACCTTGGCCTCCATACATACAGAACATGTTCTATCTGAAGGTACAGACATGTTAGACAGGCTTACACAGGCTAATAATGCAAAAAAAAACGTTTTTAAACAAAACCGTTACTGTCTCTTTAAATGTTAAACAGAGCACACTTTATTTCTGAATGTGTGAAAAACTATGAAGCAAATATCCAATCTTTACCAAATTTTCACCCTAGTGTCTTAATGCTTTTAAAGTATTGCACCCCAATTTTCAAGCCTGTAACCCCTTAAATAAGGAAACCGGAGCTGTTTTATTAATTAGCAATTTTAACCCCACTACAGTCCCAGCCACAGCGTTTGCTGCGACTTCACCTGTCCTTGGGGGTTATACGATACCAAAATAAGCCTTCCAGGAACGTTTTCAATGACCACCAGACCCTCTCACATGAAGCTGCATGCACTGCATCCAAAAGAAACTGCGCAATTATGGCGCGAAAATGAGGCTCTGCCTACTATAGTGAAAGGCCCTTCCTGACTGGGAAGGTGTCTAAACGACTGCCTGGCGCTTAAAAACGTTCCCAAACACTAAAAGTTTTGAAAATCACTTCAAACCTCATAAAAAAAACTTAAATAAATAAATCGATTTAGCCCACAAGAGTGTCAACCAGTATATAGCCCATAATAAGCCTTCATTCTGTTAAGAGTCTAAGAAATGGCTTACCGATCCCAAAGAGGGAAAATGACAGTCTTCTAGCATTACACAGTCTTGTTAGAAAATGGACTAGTCATACCTTGAGCAGAAAAGTCTGCAAACTGTTTCCCCCAACTGAAGTTCTCTGGGCTCAACAGTCCTACGTGGGAACAGCAATTGATTTTAGTTACTGCTGCTAAAATCATACTCCTCTTTTAAACAGAACTCTTCATCCTTTTCTGTTTTAGAGTAAATAGTACAAACCGGCACTATTTTAAAATAACAAACTCTTGATAGAAGAATAAAAAACTACAACTAAACACCACATACTCTTCACCATCTCCGTGGAGATGCTACTTGTTCAGAGCGGCAAAGAGAATGACTGGGGGGCGAAGCCCGAGGAGGGGCTATATGGGCAGCTTTTGCTGTGCTCCTTGCCATTTCCTGTTGGGGAAGAGAATATTCCCACAAGTAATGGATGACGCCGTGGACCGGACACACCAATGTTGGAGAAAATCTCACTAAAATCGGACAGCTCTTTAACCCACTAACCCTTGATATCCAACCTTTTCAGGAACTAAAAAATACTTACCAACTCCCAAACACACATAGATTCACATATCTCCAGTGTCGACACTACGTCACGAAATTAAAAACGGAGGGTCTCCTCAACACTGAGAATAATCATATCACTACACTGTGCTCACTGGCCAAACAGGGCTCATTTAAGCTGGAAAACACATGTGATCTTATACTCAAGCATCATGCCACTCTCGCCACTCAAAAAATATCATTAAAGTGGTCTTGGTGTAGGACAATTGAGATGGACAGTGAGAAGCTCGCAGATCGTTTAACAGAGGTTAGGAACAAAACATTATCCACAAACTTGAGAGAAACACATACTAAAATCCTTCAACAAGCATACATCACCCCAGCCATTAGGGCCAAGTGGATACCTGGAGCAAGGGATGTTTGTATTAAGTGTAATCAGGCAAACCCTGACTGGATTAATTTATTTTGGGATTGTCCCAAGCTAAAGTGGTTTTGGAGCAAAATAACATATTGGCTAAGGTTACTAAAAAGCAGATACTGTATTAATCTCGGCGCAGCAGGTTGTGTTCCTAATCCCAGAACACAGCATGCATTCACAAAACACCTTGGTTAATATAACCATTTTGGTTGCTAGACAACTGATATTACAAAATTGGGTGGATAGAGCTTCTCCACCATTTCAAAAATTTCTAGCAAAAATACATACCCAAATGCTCATAGAACAGGCAGATGTCAAGGGGAACATTGAACAGAAGATATCAAGATTCACAAAGAAATGGGAACAATACTTACTACACTTACCAGCGAATGTTAGAGAAAGAGTCCTATACCCATTTAAACACAGTGAATTCATATTAAAAGAGAATCTCAGAGGAAATTGGTGTTTCTCTGACAATGCGATATAGAATGTCCAACTTTCTAACATAACTCTCTCACACTTGCACTATCTCGAGGGATTGACCGTGACTGGTGGCCTGGGGGTGCTCCGGGTAAGTAGGGTTTGCACCAAGATCCTTTGGTGCACGTTATTATTTAATTTTATTTTATGTTGTTATTATTATTGTTGAGAAAATTAAAAATGAGAGATAGAAGCATGACCTATGACTTCTTAACCATACTAGTGCAGGATTATTATGAACTTTTCATTGCACAGCAGTATCATCAAAGTCTTGTATTGGAAGTGATGTAAAACCTTTTTTATGTATGTAAAGTAATTTATCATTGTCTTTGGTTTATGTGAATTCCTCTCTTGCTGAATAAATTAAGTTTAAAATATATATATATATATATATTTCCCAGAACAGACTTGACTTCACTACTCCACACAACCATTTGCAGCACATTTAAAGGGACATAAAGGTGTTTTGCTTCCCCCCCCCCTCCCCGATTACATCTAAAAGAGGGCATTTTTAAAATGTATTAAAGTTTTTGTTTATTTAATGAATGTTCCTGTGCTGAAAAAACTACCCCTTTATGCATGAATTATTGGTGTCACTGTATGCAGCACTCTATCTCTAGGTATACGTTGAAGACAAACATGCACTTCCTGTTAGTTTTAAATAAATTAAACTGTTGTAACTCACACAAAAAAAAATATGTTTTACCATACTCAAATAGTACATTAAAAGGGACACTAAAGTCAAAATAAAACTTTCATGCTTAAGAGAGAGCACTAGTTTTCAAACCTGTCCTCAGCCCTCCCTAATAGGACAAAGTTTGAGGATATTGGAACTAGAGCACAGGTGACATAATCAGCTGTTTAGTCAACACGGTTATCTTACCTGCTCTCATCCAAGGTGATCCTGAAAATCTGGCCTGTTAGGGAAGCCTGAGGACAGGTTTGAAAACCAGTGAGATAGAGCATGTGATTTAAAAAAACAACGTTCTAATTTACTTCTATTATCAAATTTTGCACATTCTTTTTATATACACGCTTTCTGAGGTACCATCTCCTACTGAGCATGTGCACAAGTTCACAGGGTATACGTATACTAGTCTGTGATTGGCTGGTGGCTGTCACATGATACAGGGGGCCGGCAAATGGGAGGGGGGAATCTACTACTTATTTGAAATAATAAAAAAAGATATGCCTGAGGAAACTGCGCAGTAGACGCTGAGAAACGCGTTGCAATATAGTGCTTGTTTTTTTATTTACTTTTTGTACTTATATGCTTTTAAATACAATATTTTACTCATATATTGAGCACTTTTTGGAGACTTTTTATCAACTGTTGTTTTGCTAATACCGGAGGACCTTCTGCTGTACTATCAGGTTGCTCGATGTATAGTGAGCTGGGCCACTAAAATAGTCCAGTAGGCTTGATTAGCACTGCCAGGTGCTTTAATAAATGTAAGTACCCCCTTCTACCTGGGATTGTATTGGGTTTGAATGCTCTGTTGATCTGCACCAGTAGGCGCCCTTTCTTTATTCATTCTTATTTGAAATAAAGATTGCTATTGTATTGTATTTATATTATGCACATGTTAATTATGTAATTCTACTTTATTTAGTGGTTCTTTAAGTTTAGACAAGCGAATAAAGGCTTGTAACAAAGCTCCACTACATCACCGTACAGCAGGACCACTGTAAGTAAAGCGCCCTTAGACAGCAGCAGAGTACTCCATGTAACAAATTCAGCCCTGGGAACAAGACTGTAACTAATAATAAAACTATAAAATCTTTGTAGCACAGTTATTGTTCTGGCACACTTGCTACTTGTAAAAAGCTAACTGGTACTTTGACCTAAATATGCACAATCCTTGTTATAGTGCCAATAGGCTAGTTCACTGTGCCAATATTAATCATATAGTAAAGGCAAAACAACACTGAACTTATTGGACATCAAAGTATTGTGATATTGCTCCTTGCTCTGTGCTACTGTTCATATAAACCAGTGGTTCCTACTGAGGGGGACACTTATACGCATAAGAGGTGAAAGGGGGCACTGGCATTACCCTAGGTAAGTACATAGTAGGAAAGGAGTGGAAGAGGAAGGGAGTGGGCCATTCAAAGTATAATTATCATAATTTGTTGTGCTTTATCCTAGATTAGAAAAGCAAAACAACTTTCTTACTTTATATTTCAAATGTTACTGATCTTTGCTTTCAGGGCGTATTTTTTTTACCAGCAATATACATTGGCCTGTATTGTTAACATTAACTGCACAGTTTACAGTGTAGTAGCTGGAAACACAGCAAAGGCCTGTTGTGCTTGTCTGGGTATTTTTGCACACAGTCAACCAGTACAAATATGCTCCAAGCAAAGAAATCAACATAAGATCTCCAAATGACATGAAACCAAAGATTGTGAAACTGTTACCTTATCAAATCCATCCATTGGATTCGCAGTTTTTGAAGAATGAAGTAATTAATGTGGTTTATAAGACTCTTGCACAGTAAAAATTAACTTTAAAAAGCTGGTACCAGAAGATCAAGATACAGTTTTAATTAAACTAAAAGATTTATTTTAAAATTTGAGTTTATTTAATCAAGGAGAGCAGTGTCCTACAAAAGTCAGAGAACCAATGATATAAACAGTGCAGCTCTCACAGAGATTGTTTTAAAGGACTCAAAAACATTATGTCATAGGCGTACTTATAGATAACAAGCTAAAAATGAGTGTGCAGTGCAAGGCAGTGGCTTCTACAGTAAGGCTAATAAGATACTAGCATGTTTTAAAAGAGGTATAGATGCAAGGGAGGAAAGCTTCATTTTGTTTCTCTATAAATCCTTGGTAAGACCTCTCCTTGAGTATGGTGTGCAGTTCTGGAGAACAATTTTAAAAAGGGATATTGCACACTTAGAAGGAGGACTTATTGAGGTTACCCAAATTGGGTCTGATTAATCTAGACAAAAAGGCAATTGTGAGGTGATATGATCACACTTATACTTGATTATATACTTATACTTATACTTGATTGATGATTATACTTCATATAAATATATTCAAAGCCCATATACAAAGTTGGCAGAAGAGCTGTTTATTCCAAGGCAGTTGTTTGTGACAAAAGATCACAATTTAATGACTAAAGGAAAGGAGATTTAATCTTCAGCAACATAAATATTTTTTACAGTAAGAACAATCAAATTGTGGAACATCTTGTCTTAGGATGTAGTGACTGTCAATACCTTAGATAAATTAAAAAATGGCTTAGATACATTTCTGGTATTCTTTCTTATGCAATGTTTTATTTACAAAATTAAAATCTCACAATATATGTGTACATACATAAAAAAAAACAGTTATGAAAACAAATAAGCAATTTGTAACAATACTAAATTAACAAGTCAATAAAAAAGCAATCGATTGTAAAGAGACAGTTAAACTGCTTGCCTGGCCAGGTACGTTTAATCCTCACTACGCGTTTCAGGCAGCTAATCCGGACACACCTGAGGAAGGGGGAGGAAATACTACATTTCGCCAGCAATCAGCAAGACCTACCCAGGTGCTGAACCTAAAATGGGCTGGCTCCTAAGCTTTTATTCCAGTTTTTTCAAATAAAGATACTAAGAGAATGAAGAAAAATTGATAATAGGAGTAAATTAGAAAGTTGCTTAAAACTGCATGCTCTATCTGAATCATGAAAGGAAAAATTTGGGTTTAGTATACCTTTAATATATTGTTTACATATGGTCCCATTACCTCTCCAAGCTGTCCCATTTTACAGATGCAAATCTGTAAATATTCTCAAATTAAAACTGTTCCAAAATGTAAACATTTTCCGACCCCAAGCAGTTTGAATATAGGGTTTTTAACTCTATTCATTTTGTGTACATTCTACATTACCTATTAGGCAACGCATCAAAATCTTCTTGGAAAAGTCAACGCCAATAGGTGTAATATGATAAGAAAGGAGTTAAAGGGTTGGTAACCAAAGAGCCCTTGACATTTAAGAGTGTAGAGAGAACTTAATTGAGTGTGCAACCTGCTCATAGACATACACTGGAATAGTAAAGCTAAACATTATTAACATGAATGGCTCAAGTACATTACACTGATACTTCTACATGATGTAAACATGTATATTAAAATCTCATTAGCCCACTGTGTATAAACAGAGTTTCAATGCCAGACATCAAGGGGGCTCCTTGGTCAGTTTCTGTTGCTTAACTGTTGTGTAAAGTTCTGATTCCCCATTGATAACAAAATAATATAATAATGATATTATATCTATGATAATGTGGATCCTGTTCAATGTATCCTACACCTTCCCACTCTTTTTTAAATGGAAGTCACTATTTTGAAAATATTTACCATAAATGAATAATCAATCCAAATAAAATAATTTCTTCTTACACTCTCACAGAAATACTGTGTATTAGCTGTGGTGGATATTTAGCATCTAACAACTGGAGTATGCAAAAAAGCCTCATAGATGTCTGCCATTTATATACAGTTTCTCTCCACTTTCTGCCTGAGTCAATTCAGTTCCTAATTGAATGATTCATTTACTTCAGTACACTTAAGAGGTTTATCTTTTGGGTTTCCAAAGTGGATTCACTGACTGTGGCTAACTCTCAGAAGGTATCCCATATTCCACATACCCATGTAGCAGAAACCTGCAGGGTACTGCTGCAGTTTTCCAATAGTTATCTGCTCTGTGCTTCTTGTTTTCTATAATATGTTCTTATCCAGATGGTCCAGTCTTGTTCTTCACCTTGTTAATCAGATTATATGTTCTTTTTATTAGTGGGAAATGTAATTGTCTGAATCAAAGATCTGTATATATGAATCCATTTTCCCTGTTGTATCTTTTCTAAGCTTTGAATGGGTATTTCCACAAAAGTATATTGCTGTTTCATTGAATATTTAGTATATGAAATATTTATGCCGTTTTAAAATCTATTGATGTGCACATAAGTGACTCTTCAATGTTTTTATATCAACAATGCTTTGTGCTGTGTACCTTCTATTTTGTATATTATTGCTGCTAAGACGAGCAGGGAGAAGGCTTGATGGATTGTGAAATTATTTTGGCATCATTTTTGTTTTTTTACCAGCATTCTGTGTCTTTATATTAGTCATAGCAGTGTGTTTACAGATGAAACCTTTGGTCTTCTAATTGCTTCTTCCTTGTTCCCTTACTCTGAAAAATATACATTATTTTTTGTCAGTGCTAAGTTGCCTATTGGTGTTTTGTCCTTGAAAATGTCCAAAAAGGCAGAGGGTGCTGGTATGTCGGCTTCCCCTGTAGACATTCTCTACAGTCGATAACGATACAGAAAGTCTGATGAATTGGAATGGTGGTTTCCAGTTTTATTATTACATTTGTTATCAATGAGGTCTACATCTGTTTGGGATGTCAAATTTAAGGATACTTGAATAGTTAAAGTTCCATTAGCAAAAACAATTATTGTGTTGTTCATAAGTGGCACCACGTAAACTACCTATACCTTTCACTGTTAGAATTTAAGAGCGCTATTCAAATTCAGCAGCAATTTTTCATGATTTTAGAAGATTTTTTTTTCAACAGTCTGGAACATTTGGGAATTCTGCACATTTGGGAATTAATTGCACAAATGTTATTACTTGATGATAATTAAGTGGAAAAAAAACTGCATTCGAACTTCTTATATTGAGGGTGGATAAACCTAAGAGGACCTAAGGTGGCACTTATAACAAGTGTACTAACCTTTGAGTTATCGCTAAACTGCTTGGTTTCATTGCCTGAAACTGTAGTAATTAATAAATGTTTGTTCTTATGGATCCACGTTTCTATCAATTAAGCTTTAATTGTTGATTATCGATCTAAAAGAAAAGATTACATGAATGTTTCTTGAATGTCCTTTTCCTGTCATCCAAGATATTAACTCTTTCACTAACTTAACCCTAACCTTGGTCTTATCCTTAAACTTGGCAGTAAGACCAACCACAATGTCACCCCTCACCTTTCTTAAAATGGGTGACTGGAAATGTTGTATGTCTTTCCACAAAAGGTCTTGTTGCACATCAGCATTGTCATGCTTGACACTCCCATTTCAACTCAACAGGAAACATGCAAATACAGGACTGTTCTGGAGGATGATATCAAAGATTTCTGGACATGTGGTCCTATTTTTGAACAAACTTCTTTTATGTTTAATGTTTGTTTTTTAAAGCATGGAACAAAACTGTGTTTAATTACTTTATTTTTTTTAAATATATGATGCCCCTGTTTCCGCGCGAGCCTTCTTCAGACCGCTGCTCTATAACTGGTCCGCCAGCTGTGAGGCTGCGGACATCAATCCGCCCAATCTCATACGATCGGGCTGATTGACACCCCCTGCCCGAATCTGCAGGGGGCGGTATTGCACAAGCAGTTCACAAGAACTGCTGGTGCAATGATAAATGTCGACAGCATATGCTGTCATCATTCATTGATGTCTGTCGGACATGATCCGCTGAGCGGAACATGTCAGACAGACCGATGAAAAATCGTCCCCTAGATATGAGTTGTATTGGTATTGGTGGGCAGAAGATGGCCTTGAAACCAAATACAGCAGTTATAAGCTTCTCCTTCAGCTTCTATCCTATCACCTTAAAGAGACACTCAAGTCAAAATTAAACTTTCATGATTTAGATAGAGCAGGCCATTTTAAACAACTTTCCAATTTACTTTCATTAACAAAATGTGCAGTCTTTTTATATTTACACTTTTTGAGATACTAGTTGCTAATGAGAATGTGCAAAAATTCACAGAATACACGTATATGCAGTTGTGATTGGCTGATGGCTGTCACATGATACGGGGGCAGTGGAAATAGACATAACTTTGAAGTTTGACAGAAAAAAAATCAACTACTCATTTGAAGTTCAGGTACAGCGCTATTACATTGTCTTTTTTTATTATGCTTTTGTTGATTATGCAAATCTACTGTATTTACTGGTCCTTTAAACAGGACACACACTGACAATATATTACTCCAGAAAATATTCCCAATATCTTATATCCCTAAATATACAGTGAAGTATATATATATAAAGCGACACCACTATATTATAGTATATTATATTATAAGACATTGAGCAGATGTTTTGAGGAATTGGGACCATAGTTACAGGTCTAGTGGGAACTTTTTTTTGCTTTGATATTTCTATGCAAACCAGCCAACTTCGTAGACTATTTCATATTGAATCCTCATTTACAAATCTTAAGGTTTACAAAAAGTTCATTTTCAGAAAGAAATATATTATAGTTTATAAATGGATTCATCTCTTTTTATTTGTCTTAGTGTTAGTCTTTTTATATAATCTTAGGTTATTATTAAATATGTACACACAGGGTGGGTTATTATTAAAGTGGCAGTAAAGTCAAAATTAAACTTTCATGATTCAGATAGAACAAGCGATTGTAAACAACTTTCCAATTTACTTCTGTAATCAAATTTGCTTTGTTTTCTTGGTATCTTTTATTGAAGAGTAAAACTAGGTAGGCTCATAAGAACTCAGGAGCGTGCACATGTCTTCAGTACCCTATGGCAGCAGTGTTTTGCAACATTGTATAACAAAGTTACAAATAATGTTGCAAAACACTACTGCCATCGAGTACGAAAGACACGTGCACACTCCTGAGCTCTTATGAGCCTACCTAGTTTTACTCTTCAATAAAAGATACCAAGAAAACAAAACAAATTTGATAACAGAAGTTAGTTAGAATGTTATTTTAAAATGTCATGCTCTATCTGACTTTACTGTCCCTTTAAATATGTACACACATGCTTTTATTTTATTGTAAAAATGCACACAGTTATACTCCTAAGTCCTCCGCCTGACAAGAGTGCTCTTTTTTCTGAACAATGATATTAAGGCCGCTCATCTAATCTTAAGCATTGCCTTACAGCTGATTGAATTTAATGTATGCGTATTCCCGATGCCAAGGAGACATACGCGATGGCACCAAAGGGGAATGAGTTTCTATTCACTGTTTACAACTACATGACTAGTTATTTTTAATACTTCCGTAACAAAACTTTAGGAAATCAGTGTAAATAGACATACTGATTGTTTGTTTTGTACTTTTAATCATAATCTACTTTTCAGATTTTACCATTCAAAGTAATCCTGTATATAGAAACTGGTAGGCTGTGCAGAATATCATTTCTGTAAGGTTATTTAAAGAGGAAGAGCTTTACTCGGGTTCATTTTGCATTTTATACAAATATTCCATTGAGCTATAGTCTGATCTGGAAAACTCTGATCCCAGTATGTCACAGTTTCACACAGTGTGAATTACCTGCCCTGTCTCTGCTATTTAAATAAATGTTAATGTAACTGAACCACCTATTTTCTGTCTATAGCATTTACAGATAGATCTCCATGAATGCTTTGTTAGGTACAAATGTGTGTAGAGGAGGATACACCTTTCATGCTATTTTCTTTATGTTCATTATCTACCTGCATGATACATTGCTCTGTATTTCTGAAAATACTTCTGAGGCTAAATGGAGAATGTTGTGTACTAGTGTGAGGCTGTTATTTCCAATAAAGGAACACCCTGATACTTAAGGGTTAATCATTAACCAGCCAAACTACAGCTGCTCCTTGAGAGAAATACATATGACCTTCACACTGGTCCTCCCAACCCCTCCTTCTCCCCCCCCCCCCCCACCCCTTTACCACACTTCTCTCCTCCTCTCTCAGCTCAAAAACAAAACTTAGAATTAGACAGAAGTGAGACGAGTTCAGGACACCAGACAGACAGAGGGACTCCCTCACTCCCAGTGCTTCACAGGTAGGGGGTAGACACAGGTGGGTGTGGGCGTGTTATTAACACTCTAATTGCCTAAAAGGGGCATTCTGACTATGAAATGGTTATTATAAAACTCTCACAATCACCTGACACTGAAGTGAGGTGCCTGCAGTGAAACCTTGTGAAACAAAAAAAACACTGTGTTATACATTTTTTTATAACAGAAGTATAAAAATAATTTTATTGTCTCTTTAATAAGTGATTGTCCTCCAATCATAACCAGCATGAAATTCTAGACTACCTATTGCTACTGACTTTTTCAGTAATATAGCGATTCATTTTCTACCTCAAAGATGTCTGACACTGAAGGTTTTTTTTATATATGTGCAGTATATGTTAGTAGCAAACTACTGTATGACAAATACTTTACAAGCTGCTATTTCAGTGGCAAAACTTGCACTGTTTTGCAGTCCAGGGGCCTTGCCCCTAGAAAAACCTATTGGTTGTGTTCTTCACCATGGTCAATCAGGGACTGCTTTAAATGAAGTCCCAATCAATGTATAGCATGTAGCATGGTCGGGGTTCTGGGGTCTGCATCATGAACACCAGCTTGTCTGTAGCAGCTTCCCAAGTTCAATTAAATGCAAAGAGAAATGTAAAAAAAAATTGCTTCTCATAATTAAAACATTTTACGGAGAGATTACATTTTTAGTTTTAATGTCACTTTTAAGACATTTGGAAACAACTGAAAAACTGTCAGCCTTCCAAAAAAATAAACCACAATCCAATGGATTACACTACTTTCAAAAGGAGACGGACATGCAGCCTTTGAGACTTACTGCAGTAAGACTGCATTCCAGTGATTGGATTGCATTCCAACAAGTTAAACTACCTTCTAATGAAAACTTTGCTTTACAATTAGTATAGGAAACGTCCCTTTAATCAGTGAGACATGTTCCAATGCTTTGTATTGCTCTCTGACACAGGAGATGGACTTTTCACTAATGAGGGCACCAATGTGTGATATTAGTTCTGAAGGACATATCGGCAATCATGACTTCTTTCCAGTGAGCGAGACTACCTTAGAATGAGTTGGGTTGTCTTCCAATAAATCAGACTGCAATTTAACAAGTGAGATTGCTGTCCATTAAATAAGATTTCTAATCCAAACTTATTACATTTTATCCATCTACTTTTAAAAATAAACAGACCATTATTGTTTAAATCACTAGGTGCACAGCATATAAACAAAGAGAATGTTTTAATGAAAAAAGCCCTTAGTCATGTCTGTAAGTTTTTTTTAAGCTTTTAATGATATTGCCATACATCTGTTCCATTAAGCAAAACCATCTTATAACTTTGAAAAGGTGCTATACACTAAAGGGGGTGGGGGTTAATGTCTTCCAATAAACAGGACTGGGCTTATTCTCAGTAAATCACTCCAAGTTGGGCTACACCCCTAACCAGTTAGGGAGCAGCATTCCAATAAGTGGAACTGAGCTTCCAATAAATGGTTCTGAATGGCAGACCAATAAAAAAGACTGCATTCCAATATTTGACACAGGATAAGCATTATTTTACTTTCTAAAATATGGGACTGGGCTTTGAATGAATAGGAATCAGTTCTAATATGTGAAAATGAAGAAAAGGTAGTCTCGCTTATTGAAATGTAGCCTTAGTTCCTAGTTCCTATCATTAGGACTGCATTTAAATAAATTGGACTGAGTGTCTCATAACTGAATCTGTATTACAATAAATAATACTGGTATTTGCATAAGTAAGACAGCATTTGGGGCTTTCGCAAGGGCGATATTTGCGCTCCCCAGGCAAGATTACATATGTGGCATCGCCGTTTTTTACGCGGTTTTGGTATCACATATACAGCGCCGCATATAAATGCGGCGCGTATATTTTACCCGTTGTCCGCAATTTTTACTCCCATAAATAGAACCGCGTCACATATTCAGCACAAGGACTTACGTGGAGAAAATGGAGACATTTTACTCCATTTTCACTATGCCACACATAGGCAGGAGCAGCAAGAATTGCGCTGAGTATGTGAGCACCGTAACCCTTTGAAAATAGTAACTAACACCTAACGCATGCACAATATTTATCTACCTCCTGAAAATAACTAACACCTAATGCATGCGCAATATCTATCAACCGCCATCCCCACCGCAATAACTAATAACGTATATTAACCCCTAATCCGCCATTTACCCACATCGCAATAAACCTAATAAATGTATTAACCCCTAATCCGCCATTAACCCACATCGCAATAAACCTAATAAATGTATTAACCCCTAATCCGCCATTAACCCACATCGCAATAAACCTAATAAAACTATTAACCCCTAATACGCCAAACCCACACAACGCAATAAATCTAATAAAACTATTAACCCCTAATCCGCCAAACCCACACACAATGCAATAATCCTAATAAATCTATTAACCCCTAACTCGCCAAACCCCCACAACGCAAATAACTAATTAAATTACTAAATTACATAAATTAAAAAATACTAAGCTACAATTTAAAACAGCCAATAGGATTTCAGTAGCTCTCATCTTATTGGCTGATTTGAATTTGAAGAATCAAATCAGCCAATAGGAATGCAAGGGATGCCATATTTAAACGAGTACCTTGAATTCACTATTCAGTGTAGGGCGGCAATCGCACAAAGAGGATCCTCCACGCTCAATGGCTCCGCGATCGCCGGTCCTGCTCCGTGCTCATCCCCGTTCCGCCCCGGCTTGGTCCTGGATGAAGAAGGAAGTGGTCCCCGATTGGAAGAAGACTTCACCGCCTGGAACAGGACCTTCTCCACCGGATTTTAGGAATGGTGAGTACCTATTTGGGGGTTAGACTTAGGCTTTTTTTTGTTTATTTTGTTGTTTTTCTTTTTAGATTAGGGATTTATTGGGCACTCTTAAAAGAGCTGAATGCCCTTTTAAGGGCAGTATAAGAGCTGAATGCCCTTTTAAGGGCAATGGGTAGTTTAGGATTTTTTAGTGTTAGGTTTATTTATTTTGGGTGGATGGTGGGTTTTGTAGGTCAATGCCCTAGAAAAAGCCCTTAAGGGCTATTGGTAGTTTAGCATTAGATTAGGGGGTGTTTTTATTTTAGGGAGGCTTTTTTATTTTTATAGAGTTTAGGTTTAATTTTTTTATTTTCGATAATTTTGTTTATTATTTTCTGTAATGTTAGACTTTTTTATTTTGGTAATTTTAGATTAATTTATTTTAATTTAATTTTAGGTTTATTTTTCTAAGTACTGTTAGGATTTTTTATTTTAATTATAATTTAGTATTTTATTATTTTATGTAATTTGGGGTTAATTTAGTGGGTGTTAAATTAGTTATTTGCATTGTGGGGGGTTGGCAGATTAGGGGTTAATAGGTTAATTAGGGTACTTGCGTGGTGGGGGTTTGGCGGATTAGGGGTTATTAGTTTTATTAGGATTTTTGCGTTGTGTAGGTTTGGCGGTTAAGGGGTTAATGGTTTTATTAGGATTATTGCGTTGTGTGGGTTTGGCAGATTAGGGGGTTTAATAGATTTATAAGGTTTGTTGCAATGTGGGTTAATGGCGGATTAGGGGTTAATAGTTTTAATAGGTACTTTGCGATGTGGGTTAATGGCGGATTAAGGGTTAATACATTTATTAGGTAGTTTGCAATGTTGGCAGATTTAGGGGTTAATACTTTTACTAGGTAGATCGCGATGTGGGTGAATAGCGGATTAGGGGGTTAATAGTTTAATTAGACATATTGCGTTCTGGGGGGTTGTCGGTTTAGGGGTTAATACATTTGTTATTAGTTGCGATGTGGGGGGATTGCGGATATAGGGGTTTTACGTGTCAGGTTTATTTTTGGGAAGCGGGTTAGACTTTTACAGGAGATTTTATATATTTTTTTATTTTCTTAGGCGCCTGCAGTTTCTAAAGTGCCGTAAGTCACTGGCGACTACAGAAATTTGTATTTACAGACATTTCTGGACATCGCTAGTTTATCGACTTACGGCACTTTATGAACTGCCGGCGCCATATATGTGATACCCCGTTGTGCGAGGTGAAATTATGGGCGGCGTGGGTTTCAGCAGTTACGCTGAAGCTTAAGCCGCATATGTAATCTCGCACACTTAGTAATACCAGTGCACGCAAATGTCATGGGAACTGTGCACTCACGAGAGCGCGCTTCCATAAGACAAAGCATGAATATATACATATATACTGTATTTATGTGTTTATATGTGTATATACACTTATTAACAGAAAAATATATATGTATATAAACATATGCATATATATTTACAGAAAACACACAGCTCCCCATAGATCGCAATGTAAAGGCACTTTGTGCGGTTTATTTTCTAACACCCCACACCCGCCAATTTTTTGAACACCTTAAAAGACCAGTAAATACAGAAGATTTACATATTCAAATGCATGATAAAAAGACAATGCAACAGCACTTAATCTAAACTTCAAATCAGAAGTAGATTTTTTTAAGACAAACTTCAAAGTTATGTCTATTTCCAATCCTCCTGTACCATGTGACAGCCATCAGCCAATGACAAATACATATACGTATGCGCAGTAGGATCTAGTGACTCAAAAAGTGTAAATATAAAAGACGGTGTACATTTTGTTAATAGAGGTAAATTGGAAATTTGTTTTAAATTACATTTTAATGAGTCATTAAAGTTTAAATTTGACTGTCCCTTTAAGGTTGTTTTGAGCACTCTGAGACATAGGGACTAATTTATCAATGTCTGTCCGACATCATACCCTGCAGCGTATCCCGTCCAACAGACATCGCTGAATGCCGACAGCATACGTTGTCGGCATTTAACATTGCACAAGCAGTTCACCAGAACTGCTTGTGCAATGCTGCCCCCTGGAGATTCGCGGCCATTCGTATAGGATCGGGCAGATTGCAGACCACAGCCTCAGAGGCAGTGGACCAGTTGTGGAGCAGCGGTCTTAAGACCGCAGCTTCATAACTGCTGTTTCCGGCGGCGGAAACAGGGTCATCAAGCTCCATTCGGAGCTTAATATTTCGGCCCCTTAGGCTAAGGCTTCATATAGAGAAGAGGGACTCCAGACCCAGGGTTACCCTGTAATTTGCACTTCTTGTCACCTTTTCATTGGATAACATGAAAAAAGCTAAAATCATACAAGAAAAGTAAATGTAGGTAAAATATATGTTTAATGGGGTAAAAATATGAATGTGTTCTGCTAACATAAAATAAAGTTCTGCCTCTGTTGTGCAAGAACATAGTAAGAATGGATACAAGAGGTTTGCTCTGGGACAACTGACTCTTCTAATACATTTTCTGTAACACTACTAATTTGTTTTCTGCATGTCAGTGAAACTACAAAATACTTCATTAATGTAATACAGTGATATAAATATGAAAATATTGTGAACCCAAAAGTATATAGAAGTAAAATTATACAGAGGGGCTCACTAAAAAAAAATCTTTGAAAATTAAAGGGATATGAAAACGAAAGATGTTTTTTTGTAAATCAGACAGAGCATACAATTTTAAAAAAAAAAATCCAATTTACTTATTTTAAAAAATTTGCTTTGTTTACATGTTATTCATTATTAAATAGATACCTGAAATCTAATGATCTTACAAACGGACAACATTCTTGCAAAGCTGTTGCCATTTAGTGCTAGATTTATCAAGGGCTAGGAGAATTCTTCTTTTGTATTCTCCTCCGAGTTCTCTGCAGTTTGCCCTTGGAGTGGTGCATCGGTGCGCACAAATTTATCAAAAATTTGCACATATTAATTAATGTTGTTTGGAAGGCGAGCTGGGGCAGATTATGATGAATTTTTTCACTCGAAAAAAGCAAGTTCTTCTGATTTATAATTTCAAACCTGTGTTTTTTTTAGGTTGTATTCTTTGCCCTCTTCAAGTAATCTGCTACATTTGCATTTTAGATAGGGCAATTTTGCGCATTAATTTTGGTGTGTTACCGCAAAACATTTTTACTTTAACTTTGTTATAATAATGACCCTATTTAACCGTAACACATTCAAATTGTTAATACAATTACCATGGAATTTTACATTCCATATTTGACATATGTATCTAGCCAAAGATAGACTTGCTAGAATCAGAAAGTTCTACATCAGAAATAGATGTAAACATGACATGAGCTCAAAAACATAATGATTTCTAATGCTGTTCTCCACAGTACCTATGGAGAACTATAAATTCGCAAATTTGTAGGAGAAGTTTGCTTTCTCTAAAGGCGCAAAACATTGATAAATTGGTAACTGGGCATAATGCTAATGCGGACTCTAGCAAATGCAACTAAAATGAGCAAAGTTAACACTTTTTAAGCGCACTGGCGCGCCTTGGCAAACGCGAACAAAGTGAGAGGAATGTATAGTCGGACTTGCCCAATTTTAGGCGCAGTTTGCATTAATAAATCAGGGGATTCGGTCGTATGTGGATTTATAGGCGCTATTTTAGGAGAATTGCTTTGGTAAATCCTGCTCGTAGTGCTCAAGACACATACACGCCCTGAGCTTATGTCCCTGCTTTTCAGCAAAAGATACCAAGAGAACAAAGACAATTTCATAATAGAAGTAAATTAGAAAGTTGAATAAATTTGCATGCTCTATCTGAATCATAAAAGAAAAATTTGGGTTTTAAGTCCCTTTAATGAGTTTATGCTCAAAGAAACACACTGTAACCATAATGGTATGTTTCCTACCTCAGCACTATATATATATATATATATATATATATATATATATATATACATACATAAAATGCAAATTTTCAGGGAATGATAAATAATAATATATGTGGCTGTATAATTTTCCTCTGACTTGAAAACTTTAACAATTATACCAGTACTATAGCCCAACTTCCTGATTTAATCCTAATTTACATAAAGCACACCCATTGAATCAATAGTACTAATACTACTGCATACAACACTGTTAGCCACACAAGCACCAGTGATTTATCCCTTTGATTGTAATTACCTTGAGGTGGAGTGTAACTGATCACCAATGAGCAGTATAATCAAATTAACAGACATGTGCAGGGACAGGAGTTGAAGATGAGAGAGCAGGAAGAGAGTGCTGCACCTGGCTACTGAGCTAGGTGAAATTGATGAGAGTGTTTGTGCCTAGGGCAGCAATGAAGGGTCGAGGTGTGGCTATGAGCTCTGCAGCTCTCCCAAAGAATGCCAAGTTATAGGGGCATTCTAAAGGCACCAGGTTGTAAGGCCATTTTATGATCATTGGCACCCAGTATATGTTGAGACCAGCTGATTTCTTTCTTCAAAAACTGCAGTTGATATGCATAACCATTGCAGCCTTTTAGTAAGAAGGTTTCCAAAGTTTGTTTTTGAAGTCCTAAAGGAGCTGAGCAGAAATGTATATGGAAGAAGTGAAAGGAAATCCTGTAAGATATGTATTTTAGCTAATTGCAAGTTTCTATACAAAATAGCGCTCTAAAATAAAAATGAAGTTTTTAAAGTTACATTGACGTCAAAATTAAACTTTCCATATTCAGAGAAGGCGAAAAAATAAAATAAATCTGATCAATCAATGTATAAATGTACTTATTTGTCATAATAATCTTTTTCTCCCTTCCATATTATACTGAGGTGTGCAGCAAGGTCGGCACAGAAAACAGTGCTCAAAACATGTGCACATGCCTGAGGCTACCTCAGAATGCTTATCAGGAAAGGAACTAAGCTTCAACACGATTTTTAATTGCATGATCTATCTGAACCATGAAAGTTTAATTTTGACTCCCATGTTCGTTTTACCAACTAAAGCTAGTCTGTATAATGATATAAAGAAACATACGCTCATTACAAAGGCATGGCTGCAAAAAGTGAGATTTAAAAATAATCGTGATTGGAGAAACTTAACATACCAAAATATACATGCAAAAGGTGGGAGGAGCTAGGCGGCCATTTTAAGCTTCTAACAAACAAATATTTAAATGTTTCATTTACTTCTTACAAGCTTATAGATGTGGGACCAGTTGCAGGATTCTCTGGTATGTAACATAAAGTAATCAAAATTATGTATTGGGTCTAGACTGTCCCTTTAACTTTTCCAAAAAAAGAGAGTGTGAGTTTTGTGTAAGGTAAGTGAGCTGCTTTACATACCCTCTTACTTTCAGCAGTGCCTTTGTAATATTTATATACCTTACTTTTTAGATGGTAACTTTCCTATAACATACATTATAGCAGTGATTTGCAACCTTTTTTTTGCTGTGGCACACTTTTTTACATTAAAAAATCCTTACAAAATCACACATTGTAGCCTAATACAGGATATATATACTATATATATATATATATATATATATATATATATATATATATATATACACACACTATACTGTGCTGTCATGTTATGCCTCCTACAAACTATACATGACATATTGACATTCATTCACAAACAATCGTAATGATTGTCTGTGAATGAATGTCAATGTCATGGTTGTAAATGAAGCCTGATGAGCCTGTCACATACCTCCCAATATTTCAAAATTTGAAAGAGGGACACCCCCGCACTGTTGTCAGTCTGACGCGGCACACCTGAGGATCTCTCATGGCACACTAGTGTGCCACGGCACACTGGTTGAAAAACACTGCATTACAGAATTAGAAAATTTTGAGTAAACCAAAACCATAAAATGTTTTTTTTTTTTTTAATAATGTTTTAATTGAGGTTTGAAAATTAAAGTACAAGAAATAAAATACAATACAGAAAGTTCTGATCATATATACTTATGCACCAAGGTACAAGTAATTAAACTTACTACACATACAACGCAAATTGCTAGGATACAGAAAGTTTCAGAAAAAAAAAAAAAAAAGAAAACGCTGTATAATAAAGTACCATATTGCGCAAGAAACCTCTTTTTATTTTTCTCTCAGTTTTGTTTGAAAGGGGATTCACAGCAAAGGTATAAACATGTAAATCTAAAGTACCCCTATTCACAAATAACACTTGATATAAGTGAAATTGAATAAGATGAAACTCATAGATATGATATAAAGATTATATTTTAAATAGATGAATATAATTTGAAGATTGCTTATTGGTTAAAGTGAAAAGGGAATAAAGACCTGCAGCAATGCCTTAGTTTGTTAGGATACATAAAATTGAGGCAGAGGAACCAGGAAAAATAACATTAGCTAGGGATTAGGACTATCAATAAATTAGCATGAGGTAGGTTTACAAGAAGCTAGGGGTCATATTCTATAAAATAATGTTCAGGATCCGGCACCACCCAGGGCCCTTGGGTTAGCGCCAGACACCCATGTAAACAGAATGAGGTCCCATATTTAAAAACAAAAACAAACTAAAATCACTTTGTGAGAGCTGAAATGATTTGAAATAGTATATGTCTCAGTCCCCGAGTGTCTTCCCAGCTCTACCCTAGCATTAGTATAGCCTCTATCGGCACTGCAACTGGCACCTAAAAAAATAAAAAAAAAGTCATATTGAAAGCGGTACTTATCAAGGGAAACCGCACAGTAAACTTTGGGATTTAAGTAAACACCCAAAGCACTATGGAAAGTGGGGGGGGGAGGGTGATAAAAGTAAAATGAGAATATATATATATATATATATATATATATATATATATATATATGGAGCCAGCCGCTCAGCTGTTAAATAACAGCGGTATAAAATATCAAGAATTTAGTGGTCTCTTAACACTAACTGTATAAATACAACATTGAGCTCAAATATTATCTGTAGACGCCAACGCATAAATAATCAAATAGAACAGTGTGGAGGAGCATAATAACAGCATAGATAATTACTTTTCCTCTTACTTTACAACATTTAAATGAGTGAAATAAACATAAATATAGAACAGCAAAGTTATCAGGGTACTATTAAACTCCAAACAAAATGTTGCTAGGCTGTATTAGGACTCTGAGTCAATTTCAAAACACCACTCAGGTTAATTTGCATTTCTATCACTTAAGGCATTATATCTCAGACAGATCCCGTCTCATTATATGGTGGTAGTAAAAATTAGATTAAAAATGTACAAAGGTTCCTCTAAAGCCACCAATAACTAAAATGATCTTTATGTAGTTAAACTAAATATTGCCCAGGCTATACCATGAGGAATGAGAAAGGTAAAAAGAATACGCCAAATACTCAAGTATTAAATAGAGACTAAAATATTGAGGGAGGCTATTCTGCAACAGAGTATGTTTAAATTAATAATCTGTTAGTGACATAAAATATCTTAAATATTCTGCAACAGAGTATGTTTAAATTAATAATCTGTTAGTGACATAAAATATCTTAAATATAACATTGAGCTCAAATATTATCTGTGTAAAGATAACATGCCTGCAACACATCAAGGTATACAAAAAAAAAAAAAAAAAAAAAAATGTAGCAGCTAAGTTAAAACTTATAACTTAGTTATATATATCTGTGTGCATTCAACATTACCTAAATAAAACAAAAGAGTGCAGTAGACAATAGTTCCATATATCAATATCGAACAGATTAATTGTGACTTCCAAATCAGCTACAGTATAAAGATTTACCAATAATCAACACTTAGGAGTGGGAAAAGTGCCCCACTTGTAAATACTCTTAATAACCCAGCTGCAGAATCTCATATATCAGGATGACAGTCCATCATATAGAGTAGATGCAATAAACTGTCTCAAGCAATGTCTCTTAGTACTTTTCTATTGTGGGGATTAGCAAAGAAACATACCCAACGGCCAGCAGGACAAACCTTAGATCCAAGCCCTACTTATCACGCAACCGTTAGATTAGCCCTGCGGAACCTTCACCCCACACCAACTCGAGCCACATGGGAGCTTTTCTCCGTGTCAGTGTGAGTCTCTGCGACCTGATAGGGATAAGCCAAAGAATATGCCAACTGTGTAATAGCCTTATCTTCAGACAAAGTCGAGCCGCGTAGTGTAGCCGCTTCTCCCTTCAGCTTTGTTATTATCGGCACTCTGTAGGTATTCAAGCTCTGTACGGGTCGAACACTCCGCTCCTCATGATAGACCTTGACTACTGCTCCCGCAGCGATCGGCCGCCTCACCGCGGGACTCAGCACAATAGCCTCCTCTTCCTCCCCGGAATGGCTCCGCTCCTTAGATCCAGCTAGGGCTGCTATCAGAGGTAGTTGACTCGTTGCTCTGCCTGCCTGCTCCTCGGTACTATTAGCTATTGTAGCGGCAGGTCCTGGGATTGTCGCATTCTACATAGGTCTGCCAGGGTCGCTCTGCTGCGCTGTTAGATGCTCACAGAAAAAGTAACGTACTGTTGCAGACAACTCTTTCTCCATCCTAGTAAAATGTGCCATTATAACCTGCTCAATACTTTCATAAAGGAGAGTCGCCATAGTGGGCTTATCCAGGTGCTTAAGCCTTCAAAGAAGAACAGTGTTCATGCATCCAACTAATTTTTCCTTGATAATGGCGTCTGAAGTCGCCAGCCGCGTGGGCCTCTTGGAATATCAAAACCCAGCTCCAAACACAATACAAGTGCTAAAGTCACTCTTCACCCTCAAAAAGTGAGGCTGTCACAATATACACAAGATTCATACTGCTTAATACCATCCAAGTCCAAGGTTAGGCTCTGAAAAGTCCCACAAAGTCAGGAGCTCTGGAAATGTGCGACCTGCCATGTTGATAGTTAGCTCCGCCCCTCATAAAATGTTTTTTATTATTATTATTATTATTATTAAAGGGACAGTCTAGGCCAAAATAAACTTTCATGATTCAGATAGAGCATGTAATTTTAAACAATTTCCCAATTTACTTTTATCACCAATTTTGCTTTGTTCTCTTGGTATTCTTAGTTGAAAGCTTAACCTAGGAGGTTCATATGCTAATTTCTTAGACCTTGAAGCCCACCTCTTTCAGATTGCATTTTAACAGTTTTTCAACACTAGAGGGTGTTAGTTCACATATTTCATATAGATAACACTGTGCCTGTGCACGTGAAGTAATCTGGGAGCAGGCACTGATTGGCTAGACTGCAAGTCTGTCAAAAGAACTGAAAAAAGGGACAGATTGCAGAGGCTTAGATACAAGATAATCACAGAGGTTAAAAGTATATTATTATAACTGTGTTGGTTATGTAAAACTGGGAAATGGGTAATTAAGGGATTATCTATCTTTTAAAACAATAAAAATTCTGGTGTAGACTGTCCCTTTAATAATAATAATAATAATAATAATAATAATAATACATTAATTAACTTTTCTTTTGTAGCACGGCATATCCTGCACCATTAAACTTTTTCCCCTATGTTTTGTTACTAAATAAGTGTAAGCTAATTTTTATTTAATGGAATAAAATAGGCACAAAATAAGCTGGAAGCCAATCTTTTATAACAACGGAAACGTGGCTAAAGAAGAGTTTATTACTTGCCTTGAGGGGTAAGAATAAAGGAATTAAAACCGTTTCTGTTTTTGCAATTAAAACAGAAATATTTTACATTCTCTTTTTTTCATAACTTAGTAAACACAATACCTCTTTTGTCTACCTTTAGGCAAGAATGAAAAAAATATCACTTCTATCTGTATATAGCACAAGCTAAATCCAGAAGAAAAGTAACACAATATCAATAGTGAAAGGGTTAAATAAAATGTTCTGATACTACTTAGTCAAAGACTAAGGCCTAGATTTAGAGTTGGGCGGTAGCCGTCAAAACCAGCGTTAGAGGCTCCTAACGCTGGTTTTTACCGCCCTCTGGTATTTGGAGCCAGTCATTAAAGGGTCTAACGCTCACTTTCCAGCCGCGACTTTTCCATACCGCAGATCCCCTTACGTCAATTGCGTATCCTATCTTTTCAATGGGATCTTTCTAACGCCGGTATTTAGAGTCGTGGCTGAAGTGAGCGTTAGAAATCTAACGACAAAACTCCAGCCGCAGAAAAAAGTCAGTAGTTAAGAGCTTTCTGGGCTAACGCCGGTTTATAAAGCTCTTAACTACTGTGCTCTAAAGTACACTAACACCCATAAACTACCTATACACCCCTAAACCGATGTCCCCCACATCGCCGCCACTCTATTAAAATTTTTTAACCCCTAATCTGCCGACCGCACGCCGCTGCCACCTACATTATCCCTATGAACCCCTAATCTGCTGCCCCTAACACCGCCGACCCCTATATTATATTTATTAACCCCTAATCTGCCGTCCCCGCTATTGCTGACCCCTGCATATTATTATTAACCCCTAATCTGCCGCTCCGTACACCGCTCCCACCTACATTATAGCTATGTACCCCTAATCTGCTGCGCCTAACACCGCCGACCCCTATATTATATTTATTAACCCCTAATCTGCTCCCCTCACCGTCGCCTCCACCTGCCTTCACTTATTAACCCCTAATCCGCCGAGCGGACCGCACCGCTACTATAATAAAGTTATTAACCCCTAATCCGCCTCACTCCCGCCTCAATAACCCTATAATAAATAGTATTAACCTCTAATCTGCCCTCCCTAACATCGCCGACACCTAACTTCAAGTATTAACCCCTAATCTGCCGATCGGAGCTCACCGCTACTCTAATAAATTTTTTAACCCCTAAAGCTAAGTCTAACCCTAACACCCCCTAAATTAAATATAATTTTATTCTAACTAAATAAATTAACTCTTATTAAATAAATTATTCCTATTTAAAGCTAAATACTTACCTGTAAAATAAACCCTAATATAGCTACAATATAAATTATAATTATATTGTAGCTATTTTAGGATTAATATTTATTTTACAGGCAACTTTGTATTTATTTTAACCAGGTACAATAGCTATTAAATAGTTAATAACTATTTAATAGCTAAAATAGTTAAAATAATTAAGAAATTACCTGTAAAATAAATCCTAACCTAAGTTACAATTAAACCTAACACTACACTATCAATAAATTAATTAAATACAATACCTACAATTATCTATAATTAAACCTAACACTACACTATCAATAAATTAATTAAATAAAATACCTACAATTATCTACAATTAAACCTAACACTACACTATCAATAAATTAATTAAATACAATACCTACAAATAAATACAATTAAATAAACTAACTAAAGTACAAAAAATAAAAAAGAACTAAGTTACAAAAAATAAAAAAATATTTACAAACATTAGAAAAATATTACAACAATTTTAAACTAATTACACCTACTCTAAGCCCCCTAATAAAATAACAAAGACCCCCAAAATAAAAAAATGCCCTACCCTATTCTAAAATAAAATAGTTCAAAGCTCCTTTACCTTACCAGCCCTGAAAAGGGCCCTTTGCGGGGCATGCCCCAAAGAATTCAGCTCTTTTGCCTGTAAAAAAAACACATACAATACCCCCCCCAACATTACAACCCACCACCCACATACCCCTAATCTAACCCAAACCCCCCTTAAATAAACCTAACACTAAGCCCCTGAAGATCTCCCTACCTTGTCTTCACCTCACCGGGTCCCGATCTGTCCAGAAGAGGGTCAGAAGTCTTGATCCAAGCCCAAGCGGGGGGCTGAAGAGTGACGTCCATCCTCAGGCTGAAGTCTGGATCCAAGCGGCGGCTGAAGAACTCCATCATCAGGCTGAAGTCGGAAGTCCATCATCAGATGAAGTCTTCTATCAAGCCGCATCTTCAATCTTCTTTCTTCCGGAGCGGAGCCATTTTCTTCCAAGCCGACGCGGAACATCCTCTTCAACCGACGCCTACTCGCCGAATGACGGTTCCTTTAAATGACGTCATCCAAGATGGCGTCCCTCGAATTCCGATTGGCTGATAGGATTCTATCAGCCAATCGGAATTAAGGTAGGAATATTCTGATTGGCTGATGGAATCAGCCAATCAGATTCAAGTTCAATCCAATTGGCTAAATCTAGCCGTATGTTATCATTCATATGGCTAGATTTAGAGTTTGGCGGCCAAAGGGGTGCGTTAGCTACGCATGCTTTTTTTCTCCCGCACCTTTTAAATACCGCTGGTATTTAGAGTTCACAGAATGGCTGGGTTTTCACTGCGTTAGGCTCCAAAAAGGGAGCGTAGAGCATAATTTAACGCCACTGCAACTCTAGATACCAGCGGTGCTTACGGACGCGGCCAGCTTCAAAAACGTGCTCGTGCACGATATCCCCATAGAAAACAATGGGGCATTTTGAGCTGAAAAAACCCCAAAAAAGCAGCGTTCAGCTCTTAACGCAGCCCATTGTTTTCTATGGGGAAACACTTCCTACGTCTGCACCTAACACTCTAACATGTACCCCGAGTCTAAACACCCCTAACCTTACACTTATTAACCCCTAATCTGCCGCCCCCGCTATCGCTGACACCTGCATATTTTTTTAACCCCTAATCTGCCGCTCCGTAAACCGCCGCTACCTACATTATCCCTGTGTACCCCTAATCTGCTGCCCCTAACACCGCCGACCCCTATATTATATATATTAACCCCTAATCTGCCCCCCACAACGTCGCCTCCACCTGCCTACACTTATTAACCCCTAATCTGCCGAGCGGACCGCACCGCTACTATAATAAAGTTATTAACCCCTAATCCGCCTCACTCCCGCCTCAATAACCCTATAATAAATAGTATTAACCCCTAATCTGCCCTCCCTAACATCGCTGACACCTAACTTCAATTATTAACCCCTAATCTGCCGACCGAATCTCGCCGCTACTGTAATAAATGGATTAACCCCTAAAGCTAAATCTAACCCTAACACTAACACCCCCCTAAGTTAAATATAATTTTTATCTAACGAAATAAATTAACTCTTATTAAATAAATTATTCCTATATAAAGCTAAATACTTACCTGTAAAATAAACCCTAATATAGCTACCATATAAATTATAATTATATTGTAGCTATTTTAGGATTAATATTTATTTTACAGGCAACTTTGTAATTATTTTAACCAGGTACAATAGCTATTAAATAGTTAATAACTATTTAATAGCTAAAATAGTTAAAATAATTACAAAATTACCTGTAAAATAAATCCTAACCTAAGTTACAATTAAACCTAACACTACACTATCAATAAATTAATTAAATACAATACCTACAATTATCTATAATTAAACCTAACACTACACTATCAATAAATTAATTAAATAAAATACCTACAATTATCTACAATTAAACCTAACACTACACTATCAATAAATTAATTAAATACAATTCCTACAAATAAATACAATGAAATAAACTAACTAAAGTACAAAAAATAAAAAAGAACTAAGTTACAAAAAATAAAAAAATATTTACAAACATTAGAAAAATATTACAACAATTTTAAACTAATTACACCTACTCTAAGCCCCCTAATAAAATAACAAAGCCCCCCAAAATAAAAAAATGCCCTACCCTATTCTAAATTAAAAAAGTTCAAAGCTCTTTTACCTTACCAGCCCTGAAAAGGGCCCTTTGCGGGGCATGCCCCAAAGAATTCAGCTCTTTTGCCTGTAAAAAATCCCACATACAATACCCCCCCCAACATTACAACCCACCACCCACATACCCCTAATCTAACCCAAACCCCCCTTAAATAAACCTAACACTAAGCCCCTGAAGATCTCCCTACCTTGTCTTCACCTCACCGGGTCCCGATCTGTCCAGAAGAGGGTCCGAAGTCTTGATCCAAGCCCAAGCGGGGGGCTGAAGAGTGACGTCCATCCTCGGCTGAAGAACTCCATCATCAGGCTGAAGTTGGAAGTCCATCATCGGGATGAAGTCTTCTATCAAGCCGCATCTTCAATCTTCTTTCTTCCGGAGTGGAGCCATCTTCTTCCAAGCCGACGCGGAACATCCTCCTCAACCGACGCCTACTCGCCGAATGACGGTTCCTTTAAATGACGTCATCCAAGATGGCGTCCCTCGAATTCCGATTGGCTGATAGGATTCAGAATTAAGGGTGGAATATTCTGATTGGCTGATGGAATCAGCCAATCAGATTCAAGTTCAATCCGATTGGCTGATCCAATCAGCCAATCAGATTGAGCTTGCATTCTATTGGCTGATCGGAACAGCCAATAGAATGCGAGCTCAATCTGATTGGCTGATCCAATCAGCCAATCGGATTGAACTTGAATCTGATTGGCTGATTCCATCAGCCAATCAGAATATTCCTACCTTAATTCCGATTGGCTGATAGAATCCTATCAGCCAATCGGAATTCGAGGGACGCCATCTTGGATGACGTCATTTAAAGGAACCGTCATTCGGCGAGTAGGCGTCGGTTGAAGAGGATGTTCCGCGTCGGCTTGGAAGAAGATGGCTCCGCTCCGCTCCGGAAGAAAGAAGATTGAAGATGCGGCTTGATAGAAGACTTCATCCCGATGATGGACTTCCGACTTCAGCCCGATGATGGAGTTCTTCAGCCGCCGCTTGGATCCAGACTTCAGCACGAGGATGGTTGGATCCAGACTTCAGCACGAGGATGGATGTCACTCTTCAGCCCCCCGCTTGGGCTTGGATCAAGACTTCGGACCCTCTTCTGGACAGATCGGGACCCGGTGAGGTGAAGACAAGGTAGGGAGATCTTCAGGGGCTTAGTGTTAGGTTTATTTAAGGGGGGTTTGGGTTAGATTAGGGGTATGTGGGTGGTGGGTTGTAATGTTGGGGGGGGTATTGTATGTGGGGTTTTTTACAGGCAAAAAGAGCTGAATTCTTTGCGGCATGCCCCGCAAAGGGCCCTTTTCAGGGCTGGTAAGGTAAAAGAGCTTTGAAATTTTTTATTTTAGAATAGGGTAGGGCATTTTTTTATTTTGGGGGGCTTTGTTATTTTATTAGGGGGCTTAGAGTAGGTGTAATTAGTTTAAAATTGTTGTAATATTTTTCTAATGTTTGTAAATATTTTTTTATTTTTTGTAACTTAGTTCTTTTTTATTTTTTGTACTTTAGTTAGTTTATTTAATTGTATTTATTTGTAGGTATTGTATTTAATTAATTTATTGATAGTGTAGTGTTAGGTTTAATTGTAACTTAGGTTAGGATTTATTTTACAGGTAATTTTGTAATTATTTTAACTATTTTGGCTATTAAATAGTTATTAACTATTTAATAGCTATTGTACCTGGTTAAAATAAATACAAAGTTGCCTGTAAAATAAATATTAATCCTAAAATAGCTACAATATAATTATAATTTATATTGTAGCTATATTAGGGTTTATTTTACAGGTAAGTATTTAGCTTTAAATAGGAATAATTTATTTAATAAGACTTAATTTATTTCGTTAGAATAAAATTATATTTAATTTAGGGGGGTGTTAGGGTTAGACTTAGCTTTAGGGGTTAAAACATTTATTAGAGTAGCGGTGAGCTCCGATCGGCAGATTAGGGGTTAATACTTGAAGTTAGGTGTCGGCGATGTTAGGGAGGGCAGATTAGGGGTTAATACTATTTATTATAGGGTTATTGAGGCGGGAGTGAGGCGGATTAGGGGTTAATAACTTTTTTATAGTAGCAGTGCGGTCCGCTCGGCAGATTAGGGGTTAATAAGTGTAGGCGATGGTGTTAGGCGCAGCAGATTAGGGGTACATAGCTATAATGTAGGTGGCAGCGGTGTACGGAGCGGCAGATTAGGGGTTAATAATAATATGCAGGGGTCAGCGATAGCGGGGGCGGCAGATTAGGGGTTAATAAATATAATATAGGGGTCGGCGGTGTTAGGGGCAGCAGATTAGGGGTTCATAGGGATAATGTAGGTGGCAGCGGCGTGGGGTCGGCAGATTAGGGGTTAAAACATTTTAATAGAGTGGCGGCGATGTGGGAGGACCTCGGTTTAGGGGTACATAGGTAGTTTATGGGCTGGAGTTTTGTCGTTAGATTTCTAACGCTCACTTCAGCCAAGACTCTAAATACTGGCGTTAGGCAGATCCCATTGAAAAGATAGGATACGCAATTGACGTAAGGGGATCTGCGGTATGGAAAAGTCACGGCTGGAAAGTGAGCGTTAGACCCTTTAATGACTGGCTCCAAATACCAGAGGGCGGTAAAAACCAGCGTTAGGAGCCTCCAACGCTGGTTTTGACGGCTACCGCCCAACTCTAAATCTAGCCGTAATTTTCTTCTCACGCTGTTAAAGAGACATGTGAGTCGTTAGCACATGCAATTAAAAAACAACAACTTGTAATTAAATGTAACTGCACATTGTTACAGTACACTGTTTTACAATACTGTAGCTGAGAATCACAGACCCACTAAGGAACTGGGTAAGAATTTTAAACCTGAAATATTTTCAGTACATTGTATTTCTGCACTAGACATGCTGAATACTGCTACAAATCAATGTAGAAAATATATAAATACTGAAAATGAAGAGTTTTTGTTATCCTGACATTTGTGTGTTCTGCTATAATTAGGTTACCCACACCCTATGCTCTCTTGTGATCTTTATCAGGCAATCTCTCCTGCTTGAGCCTTGGTCTCGCTTTTCTGCCCGTATCTGTAACCTGAGCTACCCCTCATCATCTTCAGCTACTGCACAAAGCAGAAGAATCACAAGGAAAACCACTAAATACAGTAAAACAGCATAATCAATAAATGTATAGTAAAAAGGTAATGCAATTATGCACTTATTCTGAATTTTGCTTATGATAAATTAGATTTTTTTTTCTATTTCCCGCCCCTCCCCCCTGTATCATGTGACAGCCACCTGCAAATCACAGACATATACATACATATACACTGTCATTTCCTGTACATGCTCAGTAGGAGATGGTGCCTTAAAAAGTATGCATGTTAAAAGGATTTTTAAATGATGTGCTCTATCTGAATCATGAAATAATTTTTTTGACTTTTGGTGTCTTTAAAAAAAAAAAATGATATCTATTGCAAATAATGGCAGGGAGAGAGAATGCAGAGAGAAGGACAAAGATGCTAAACAATAAGAAATCTGTATTTTTATGATAGATAGATAGATAGATAGATAGATAGATAGATATTTTCTGCTTTAGCTCGCATTAAAGGATCTCCATAAACTACAGTAGATTATCTTAAAGGGACAGTCTACAATAGAATTTTTATTGTTTTAAAAGATAGATAATCCCTTTATTACCCATTCCCCAGTTTTGCATAACTAACACTGTTATATTAATATACTTTTTACCTCTGTGATTACCTTGTATCTAAGCATCTTCTGACAGCACGTGACTTTTTATTTATTATCTATTGACTTGAATTTTAGCCAATTAGTGCTGTGTTGTGCTGACTCTTAAATAACTCCACAGGCGTGAACACAATGTTATCTATATGGCCCACATGAACTAGCAGTCTCCTGTTCTGAAAAGCAAATAAAAAAGCATGTGATAAGAGGCGGTCTGTAGTGGCTTAGAAACAGGCAGACATTTAGAGGTTGAAATGTTATAAAGTATATTAATATATCAATGTTGGTTGTGCAGAGCTGGGGAATGGGTTTTAAAGGTATTATCTATCTTTTTAAACAATAACATTTTTAGTGTTGACTGTCCCTTTAATCAACAAACAAAAATAACAAAGTCTGAACTTTAAATAAGTAGTAGATTTTTTTTCCCTGAAAATGTTTAGTTATGTCTATTTCCACTCCCTCTGTATCATGTGACAGCAATCAGCCAATCACAAATGCATATTTGTATATTCTGTGAATTCTTGCACATGCTCAGTAGGAGCTGGTGACTCAAAAGTGCACATTTTTTAATGGAAATAAATTGGAAAGCTGTTTAACTATGCATGCTTTATCTGAATCATGAAAGATTACATTTTGACTTGAGAATCACCCTGCAGTTTGGAGATAATCCTACTGTCACTATTTTATATTTCCTAATTTCCCAAGGGAAAAACCTTAAGCCACTTAAAATATTTTGTAAAACTCTCAACCTCTACCCTGGACTGCACAAGCGAGTTTTAGTGCACTAGCAAAATGTCCTAACCCGTTCAAAGGGCAAGATTACAAGTCGTGCGGCAAATCAGTTGAGATTCAGCAGCTATTACAAGTTGAAAAATAACTTATTTTGCGCACGCCTTAAGCCACATACTGCAAACAGCCAAATTGCATGCGCTTTCATATATTCCACATAGAAGTCAATGGAGAAGACAAATAGAAAAAAAACACAAACAAAAACCCTAATCTGTTGCGCAAAGCCCATGACGTATATTTTCCTTGAAAAAATTCATAGCGAGATATGTATATGAATATATATATATATATATATATATATATGTCTAGATATCTAGAGAGCTATATGCGAATATCACATTGAAAATCCCTCTGAGATATTGTTTAATGTGCATAAGATTGTAATGTAAAATATTTTCTTTATCTCCATAGTTAAACATATCTCTATACATTAAAACTCATGATTCTCTATGTACGTGTAATGTATGTCAATGTAAAATCCCTGCGTCAACTTTTTTTCGCCCAACACCCGAGATCTCGTATCTTTGAGCCCTTATAACTTTGTATGCAATATTTCTTTAAATCATTTTTAATAAACAGTGTTAATATGATTGTAAATGTTCTTTTGTAATGTATTTTTGAAGTGTTTTGTGAAATTTATATGTTGCGTAAAACTGTTAACTACATACACGATTTTACAAGACGTAATACCTGCACAATGTAAATTAATTGCAAAAAGACCACATTGCGAGCGAAAAACTCATAAAGCACTACTTGTAATCTTGCCTAAAGCAGTTTTTACTGTTAATATCATAAAACTGAAATCATTTTTTAGTCATAGTAAAAATGTAATTACCAATGGTATTAGATTTAATGAGGTAGTTTAGCTTAAAACAGATATAAAATCTACTAAGATTTACAGATAAAAATTAGCAAAGATAAATGTGAAATTATGCCTTTTGAAAGAAAAAAAGTACCTATATATTATTATCTAAATGAGATAAACATATAGGGGCCAATTTATTAAGGGCCGAATGACCCTGAATGCCCGTTTCCGCGCGAGCCATGAGGCTCGCCGGAAACATGAGTTAAGAAGCAGCGGTCTTTAGACCGCTGCTCCTTAACTCGTACGCCTCCTCTGAGGCTGCAGACATAAGATCGGGTTGATTGACACCCCCTGCTAGTGGCTGATTGGCCGTGAACCTGCAGGGGGAGGCATTGCACAAGCAGTTCACCAGAACTGTCGGCATTCAGCGATGTCGGGCGGACATCATCCACTACAGCGGATCATGTCCTTCCAACTGTTAATAAATCAGCCCCATGGAATTAAAATCTAGAAATGCATTTATAGAAACTGCTACAAAGCAGAGCTCAATGTCAGGTTGCTGCTTCAAGGACAAATGAGAATCCATATTTTCCACTATCATGTTTCTTATAAGTCGTTCTCACTTCTGATATCTAGCGCTAAAATCTTGGTTACTCCCTCTATAAAATAAATTGACCTTCTATTGTAGTTGACACAAAACGAATAAAACATGTCGATGAAAAGATTATTTTGCATTAACAAGGCTGAACAAGTGCTCCTATTTGTTCACTTCTGTAAAGTTAACTAATAGCCAGATGTTCTTTATAACTCAAGCTATAAATGAACAGGCAGTAGAGAACCTACTCAACTCAACAGAGGGCCCTGGTTAAAAAAAAATAGTTTGCCCCCCAAAGGTAACAATAGTAATAATATACATGCTGCTCTGCATAATGATTTTGAGATAGATCTGCAACCTGCGCTAATAAAAAGCTCCTCTGCATTAGGGTTGTATACATTCTGCATACGCCTATGTATAGAATTGGCTGCTACGCCCCCCCCCCAGCACTTATGCCCCGGTTGGCACTGCAACTGCTGAACCAATGGTAGTTTTGATCCTGACAAGAGGTCGTCTATAAGTGTTAAACATGACATTCATTTGTCATACTCATTGAACACATAGTCCATTGAATAAAAACACAATCAACTGGTCCAAACATCAATATGTTGTTGAAACACAGAACTACAGACTACAGGCAAACAATACAATAGCAAAGGTTACAATTCAAGCATAAAAAATGCAATCAGTATGGAGCTTTAACAGCATTAGATAGTTATCCATACTTACAATGTCATGCTCACATTATAAATCAGTTGCTAATATTTATCATATTAGTGTTAGTATAGTCAAGTGCACGCTACAGTACTCATGTCGGACAACATGGAAGCGTAATTTACCTATAGATAATAGATTTCTATGAGCTCCTGTACTACATTTTTTGAGTTGGATAATACTAGAGCGCAAAGCCGATCAAGCACAAACATTCCGCTCAAGTATTTGAGTATCGCATTTAATTCTTTGCTATACACTTTCAATGTAAATTTAAGATATAACAGACTTAAAAGGACACTGAACCCAAAATTTTTCTTTCGTGATTCAGACAGAGCATGAAATTTTAAGCAACTTACTAATTTACTCCTATTATCAAATTGTCTTCATTCTCTTGGTATCTTTATTTGAAATGCAAGAATATAAGTTTCGATGCGGCTCATTTTTGGTGAACAACCTGGGTTGTCCTTGCTGATTGGTGGATAAATTCATCCACCAATAAAAAAAAGTGCTGTCCAGAAATCTGAACCAAAAAAAAAAGCTTAGATGTCTTCTTTTTCAAATAAAGATAGCAAGAGAACGCAGAAAAATTGATAATAGGAGTAAATTAGAAAGTTGCTTAAAATTGCTTGCTCTATCTGAATCACAAAAGAAAAAATGTGGGTTCAGTGTCCCTTTATCAGATACACACATACACCCTCACACACACAACACCTTGACACTTTCAAATCCTGCCTCTTGTCAAATAAATTATTTCTTTAACCCTTCCCCAAAAACTTTTATCTTTTTTTAATCATTTGTTTCACATTTAATAAACCTTAATTCACCTTCATGAATTTATTTCTACAGCATTTAAATCTGTTTTTGAACACTAAAAAGTAATCACTTTTTTAATCAATTTTGCTTCTTTTTCTTGGGGGCCTATCTATCAAGCTCCGAACGGAGCTTGACGGCCCGTGTTTCTGGTGAGTCTTCAGACTCGCCAGAAACACAAGTTATGGAGCAGCGGTCACAAAGACTGCTGCTCCATAACCCTGTCCGCCTGCTCTGAGCATTCAGCGATGTCTGGCGGACCTGCTCCGCATTGTCGGTTCAGGTCCGACAGACATTTGTTACATAGGCCCCTTTGTATCCTTTATTGAATGAGCAGCCATACAATACTGGGAATACATTGGTAAGTCAATAACAAAAAGCATATTTGTGTAGCCATAAATCAGCGACTAGTTCCCAGCTCCTTAGCTGACCTGGGCATGCTTTTCAACAAAGGATACCAAATGAATGATGCAAATTAGATAATAGAAGTAAATTGGAAGATTGTTTAAAATTCTATGCTCTATTTGAATCATAAGGGTTTCATGTCCCTTTAATACCAGGTTTTCAAAAGGATTACATTCAAAAGTTTTTAAAGAGATAGGAAAGTCAAAATGAAACTTGCATGATTCAGATAGAGCATGTCATTTTAAGATACTTTTAAATTCACTTCTATTTTCAAAATGTGCTTCGTTCTCTTAGTATCCCTTGTTAAAAATGAATACGCACATATCATACACTAGTGGGAGCTGCTGCTAATTGGTGCCTGCACACATTTGTCTCTTGTGATTGGCTAACTAGATGTGATCAGCTTCCTGTCAGTAGTGCAATGCTGTCCCTTCATCAATGGATAACAAGAGAAAGAAGCAAATTTGATAGTAGAAGTAAATTGGAAAGTTGTTTAAAATTGTATATATATTCTATATGAATCATAAAAGAAAATTGTAGGGTTTACTATCCCTTTAATGCATTATAGAAAGGAGTGTGTTCAAAGTATTCCAGTGTTGCGTAATGTTTTTTTTTATTTGATAAGATTGGTTTTACATTTCTGAACCATTGTCCTACCTGATAGTTTCAATACATATGTAAAGTTGTTTCTATTGAGTACATTTTTGTATGTTTGCCTAAGTATGTAATCAGCGCACATGTGCTAGCATGCCGGTGACATCACAGAGAGTAACCTCATACATTTTTGAGATAGACAAGTGTCATGATGACCAACTGGCCATGGGAACTATCGTATCTCTGCACCTATACAAATTCCAACAGCAAATTCTATGCTGTATGTAAAAGATCAAGACATGTGTAGTGAGAACAATGAGTAACCAACTCTTAAGCTCAGCCATCCAAATGTCACCAAAACTGTTATTGGCCTGGCACTTCTTTCACCAGACTCTGCCTTATTTATTATTATTATTATTATTATCAGGTATTTGTAGAGAGCCAACAGATTCCGCAGCGCTAAACCTTAACCATACACAAAGCTGTTGCCTTGTATTATTCTACATTTCCTTATGACCACATGACAGCCCATCTCCAGCACAATCTTAATCAGGGGTAAAATGGCCTGAAGCTTGAAATCCCACCAGTTGTTTCAGCTAAAGCAGTTGCTGGGCATCACATGTAAACTGAAGCAAATACAATACAGTAAGAGCACTAGCAGTTACAAAGGCATCATATTTATCAGCTAAAGCCTATGAATATTATATTGGACTTCATAGCTGTAGAAAGACATAAACACTTTCCAGGTGCTAGGTCCTCCATAAGCAGCGTAACCACTTGATAACAGGAACCAGAATCCCCTGCTACCATAAAAGGAGAAAAGTGTGTGGAGGGGAAGCAATGGTGAGTAAATCTCTCCGATAAATCACATATTTGTCACCATCCACTATTTACCTCCCAAAAATCTGGGCTACAGACCCTTCCTTTTTTTGAGCTGCATCATCATAACTCATTAGTAGGGTGACCATGTTGCCGCTTTAAAAAAGGGACACATATGAAAAAAACATATGTCAGGGCTGTTTTCAGGTCTGTTTAAAGAAATGTTTTGTATAAGAACCCTGACATATGTATTTTTCATATGTGTCCCCTTTTAAAGTGGCAATATGGTCACCCTACTCATCATTAAATCAATTAGGAATAATTCCTATTCTAATTGTCACAAAATATAGTTTATCTGCTCTAGACCATAACATATGGATTGCAAAGGTTGACCACAAACTTAAATATCAAGGATGTAGAGGGTACAGATGGGAGACATACTACTACCTAGTTCTGCATGTATTATTTTTCCACCCCCTTCATAATAAAAACAGTGTGCTGAACATCCAGGCCAGCTAGCACTTTTGATGTCTGGAGGTGCTGCAGTAATTAACATGGAGCTTAGCATCAAAAGCACCTCCTAGAACCACTATTGATCAATAATAAAGGCCTTGATTACAAGTGGAGCACTATTGTTAGTGCAGGGAGCAGTATCAATATCGCTGGACTACTTTGGCGCACAATTGATATTTCATGTCCATGGTTAAGAGGAATTACTAGAGAATGTTTAGTGCAGCCAACGCCCCTTTAGCTTTCTTTATACATTCAATGGATATCCCGGCCCCACTAAACATTGCTCAGATTACAAGTTAAAAGTTATTTGTTGCACTTTTGCCCAACACATAATAGCGCTTAAAATGTAACTTCTTGTGCAATGCCGCCCGGCTCCGGCACAACCAATTGCACTAGAGAAGGGAATGTCAATCACCCCAAACGAGTGAGTGTGGGGTAATTGATCTCTCCACTTCTGAGATGGCGGAGAGGAAAAATATCCATTACAAACAAATTTAATAGTTTTTTTGTTTGTTTTTTAATGGAAACACCTCAAATACTTTTGTTCTTCACTTAGAACTTTACCCCTGGGTCCTAACATTTTGGGTTATTCTCCATATATCTATACACAAATATCAATTGGCTAGATTACGAGTTTTGCGGTATGGGTGAAAAATCAGTGTTAAGGCTCATAACGCTGCTTTTTCACTACCGCTGGTATTACGAGTCTTGCAGGTTTAGGGGAACCGCTCACTTTTTTGGCTATAACGCAACGTAATAGTCCTTTTTCAATGGGACTTCCATAGCACCGGTATTACAAGTCTGACTGGGAGGCCAAAAAGTGAGCGGTACACCCTATACCGCCAAGATTTGTACCGCCATCTAAAGTCAGTAATTATGAGTTTTACGCTACAAAGCTGTAACATAAAACTCATAACTAAAGTGCTAAAAAGTACACTAACACCCATAAACTACCTATTAACCCCTAAACCGAGGCCCTCCCGCATCGCAAACACTAAAATAAAATGATTAGCCCCTAATCTGCCGCTCCGGACATTGCCGCCACTAGAATAAACATATTAAACCCTAAACTGCCACACTCCCGCATCCCAAACACTAGTTAAATATTATTAACCCCTAATCTGCCGCCCCCCCTAACATCGCCGCCACCTACCTACATTTATTAACCCCTAATCTGCCGCCCCCAAAGTCGCCGCCACTATACTAAATTTATTAACCCCTAAACCTAAGTCTAACCCTAACCCTAACACCCCCTAACTTAAATATAATTAAAATATATCTAAATAAAACTTACTATCATTAACTAAATAATTCCTATTTAAAACTAAATACCTATAAAATAAACCCTAAGCTAGCTACAATATAACTAATAGTTACATTTTAGCTAGCTTAGGTTTTATTTTTATTTCACAGCTAAGTTTGTATTTATTTTAACTAGGAAGAATAGTTACTAAATAGTTATTAACTATTTACCAACTACCTAGCTAAAATAAAAACAAATTTATCTGTAAAATAAAACCTAACCTGAGTTACACTAAAACCTAACCTTACACTACAATTAAATAAATTACATTAATTAATTAAATATAATTACCTAAATTACAAAATCAAACAAACACTAATTTACACAAAATAAAAAAAGAAATCATCAGATCTTTAAACTAATTACACCTAATCTAATAGCCCTATCAAAATAAAAAAGCCCCCCCAAAATAAAAAAAAACCTAGCCTAAACTAAACTACCAATAGCCCTTAAAAGGGCCTTTTGCGGGGCATTGCCCCAAAGAAATCAGCTCTTTTACTTGTAAAAAAAAATACAAACAACCCCCCAACAGTAAAACCCACCACCCACACAACCACCCCCCAAATAAAATCCTAACTAAAAAAACCTAAGCTCCCCATTGCCCTGAAAAGGGCATTTGGATGGGCATTGCCCTTAAAAGGGCATTTAGCTCTTTTTCAAGTGCCCAAACCCCTAATCTAAAAATAAAACCCACCCAATAAACCCTTAAAAAAGCCTAACACTAACCCCTGAAGATCCACTTACAGTTTTTGAAGACCCGACATTCATCCTCAACGAAGCGGCAGAAGTCTTCATCCAAGCGGCCAAAGTCTTCATCCAAGCCCGCAGAAGTCTTCATCCAGACGGCATCTTCTATCTTCATCCATCCGGCGCGGAGCGGCTCCATCTTCAAGATATTCGGAGCAGAGCATCCTCTTCAATCGAAGTCTTCTTGCAGAATGAAGGTTCCTTTAAGTGACATCATCCAAGATGACGTCCCTTGAATTCCGATGAATTCCCTTGAATTCCTGGCGTTTTGTGAATTCTCATTGTATTAATGATTAGCATATGTGATTATATCAAATATGCAAATATATCTTCTTCACAAAATTTATGTTTTGGTAATAAACACAAAATGTGTTTGCTTCACCTAATGCTTCATAAATTGGTGTATTAGTGGTTGACATATGTAATTACATCAAGTGTACAGATATATTTTCTTCAAAAAGTTAATGTTTTACTCATGGGCACAAAAAGACCCACCCCACAAGTAGTGAGTGCTCATGTAAAGCTCTATTGATCAATAGCAATGAGAATTCACAAAACATCAGGTGAAATCATGAAACGAAATATCGAAATAACATGAAACGAGTTATTCATATATATATATTACATTCACTCGGAAAGATAGGAATTTCAAACACACGATTTGGAAGATAGGTCTCATCAAATACACGATTTTAGAGTGCTGAAGTATAAATTACACAATACAAACTAGATGCAGCACACACTAAATCCAAATATTTAGAACAATTGATAGAAATATTTTGTAGAATTAATATTTCAGAATCATAAGGATACCAACAATTGGAAGTCTCTCATGAGGTTTGATATAAGCCATCTTTGGACAAATTAAACCTCTCATAAAGTTTAACATAAGTCATCCTTGGACAAATTATTTCGAAGAGAATGTTGATATTGGAAAATTGTTACAATTTTACTTTTGTTTGTATAAATTGTATTTAATTTAATAATGAAATGAGAAACTTAATGAAAAAGGAAAAGCAACTTTCAGCCTACAAGTATCAAATATAACAAACAAACATTTAGAAACACAATTTCAAGTTATTCATGTTTTACAATATCCCTTTAAGATACATAACAACAGCTTATTCAGACATTCATAATCTGTTACATTTTCCACGCTAACTTTCATGCTGATATTGCAGAGGCTGCATACACTTGTTTAGTACATTTGCTGGAGGATCATACATTTTTTATTTATTGTTTTTAATGTTGGAAATAGAGCTGATTTGAAAGGAATTTTATGTATCGATCAACCAAGGTTACTATTGGATCTTTGTAATCATGACAACCTCCGTTTTATTTACACACCTGTATTTAATGCTGTTAATTTTAAAGAATTTCATTCAGTTTATATTGCCTGAGGAAACGACCAGTCTATTTGGTCGAGAAACGCGTTGCAGTGATACAAGAAATAAAGTTTCTTTTTATTTGGAACTTTTCGGAAGTTTGTCTTATCTGTTCACTAAGGAACACCATTACATCAAACCCACAGCCACAAGCGCGGCTATCCCTAGAACACAGCTGAGACTGAGCCAGAGGAATTGCAACTGGGACCAAGTCAAGGAGTTTGGAGACACAGCCGACCAACGGGTTCGACCAGTGTACTAGCCACTGTTAAGTGCTAGCCCGCTCACAAGCACCGGTCAAGAGTACGGTGCAATACATTCTGGTAAGCCTTTCATCCTTCTTTTCACAAGCGGTCATATCTGGACTTACTTACACTATGAGGCGCCCTCTTTTTTCTCTTTGTTAATAATATTTAACTAGTTTTTGTGATGTGGGAGTTCGGCGGTTTAGGGGTTAATATGTTTATTATAGTGGCGGCGATGTCCGGATCGGCAGATTAGGGGTTAATAAGTATAATGTAGGTGTCGGCGATGTCGGGGGGGGGCAGATTAGGGGTTAATAAGTGTAAGATTAGGGGTGTTTAGACTCAGGGTTCATGTTAGGGTGTTAGGTGTAAACATAAATTTAGCTTCCCCGTAGAAATTAATGGGGCTGCGTTACGGAGCTTTACGCTGCTTTTTTGCAGGTGTTAGACTTTTTTTAAGCCGGCTCTCCCCACTGATGTCTATGGGGAAATCGTGCACGAGCACGTAAGGCCAGCTCACAGCGGCTTTCAGCAGCGCTGATATTGGAGTGCGGTATGGAGCTCAATTTTGCTCTATGCTCACTTTTTGCCTGATAACGCCGGGTTTATGTAAACCTGTAATACCAGCGCTGTAGGGAAGTGAGCGGTGACAATAACGGGCAAGTTAGTACCGCACCTCTAATAACACAAAACTCGTAATCTAGCCGAATGTTTGGCTCCTAAATATTATTAATATCTCTTATATTTTAAACGGGTTTGTCTTTAGGGTTCCTACTCACAATTTGTTACCTCAATCCAATAAGGTAAGTGCCGCGTGGTATATGGAGAGCCTCCGAGACACCTGGGTAGCTGGACTTCACTGCTTCTTAAAATATAGTAGTTCTCTGTATTATTCCACAATGCAAATATTCATAGAAAAGAGCAAAAACAAGTACCCATAGCATAATACTTTAATTATACAAGTTTAAAACCATTAAAGTACAGCAATGGTTATGCTCACATTTAATAACCTTAATGATATATGAGGTATTTTAAGCGTGGAGTGAATAAAATAACATTTTCTTCTAAGTGAAGAACAAAGGCATTTAAATGTAAAGAAAGGTAAAAAATTAATTGTGCATTGGTGCATTTCAATTTGTAATGTAAGCATTTTTCATTATGCTTTCATCAGCAAAAATGCTTCTAGTAAAAGTTATTAGTGTTTTTCTGCGGCATACGCACATATGCTGTGAGGGCACGTGCACCAGTATTCAAACAACATGCCTGCTCAGAGAGATGACGATGGTGTGTATTGCTTCTAAAGACATAGGGCGAGATTACATATAAGGCACAGGCTTCAGCGCAAGTGCTGAAACTCGCGCCGCCCGTAATTTCACCTCGCACATCGGGGTATTACATAAACCCTGTCGGCAGTTCATATAGTGCCGTAAGTCGAATAAACTAGCGATGTTCAGAAATGAGCGTAAATACAAATTTCTGGAGTCGCCAGTGAAACTGCCAGCGCCTAAGATAAAAAAAAAAAAAGGCAAATCTCCCGTAAAAGTCTAACCCGCTCCCAAAAATAAACCCGACACGTAAAACCCCTATATCCGCCATCAAAACCACATTGCAAATAATAATAAAAGTATTAACCCCTAAACCGACAACCCCTCACAACGCAATAAGCCTAATTAAACTATTAACCCCTAATCCGCCATTCACATACATCGCAATCTACCTAATAAATGTTTTAACCCCTAATCCGCCATTAACCCACATCGCAAAGTCCCTATTAAAACTATTAACCCCTAATCCTCCATTAACCCACATCACAACAAACCTTATAAATCTATTATGCCCTTTTAAGGGCAGTAAAAGAGCTGAATGCCCTTTTAAGGGCAATGCCGATACAAATGCCCCTTTAGGGGCAATTGGTAGTTTAGTTTTTTTTAGTGTTAGTTTTTTTTTATTTTGGGGGGTTTGGTGGGTGGGGGGTTTTACTGTTAGAGGGGGGACTTAGTATTTTTTTAAGGAAAAGCGCTGTTTAACTTAGGGGTGTTTTTATTTGGGGGGGGGGTCCATAGGAATTAGGTTTAATTTTTTTATTTTTTATAAATTTTGTTTATTTTCTGTAATGTCAGATTTTTTTTTTTTTTTAAATCAGATTAATTTATTCTTAGTTTTTTTTATTTTTAAGTAGCTTTTTTATTTTAATTGTTTGTAACTTAGTATTTTTTAATTTAGGTAATTGGGGTTAATTTAGGGGGCGTTGGGTTAGCGGGTGTTAGGTTAGGGGGCTTAGTAATTTAACTAGTTATTTGCATTGTGTGGGTTTGGCGGTTTAGGGGTTAATAGTTTTCTAGGATTATTGCACTGTGTGGGTTTGGAGGATTAGGGGTTAATAGGTTAATTAAGTTTATTGTGTTGGTGGGGGATGGCGGTTTGGGGTTAATAGTTTTAATAGGTTCTTTGCAATATGGGTGAATGGCAGATTAGGGGTTACTAGTTTTTTAAGGTATATTGCGTTGTGGGGTGATGGCGGTTTAGGGGTTAATAGGTTAATTAGATGTTTTGCGATATGGGGTAGGCAGATTAGGGGTTAATATAGTTTATTAGTTATTGTGGTTGACAGGTAGATATTGTGAATGCGTTAGGTGTTAGTTATTTTAAAGGGACACTGTACCCAAAATATTTCTTTCGTGATTCAGATTGAGCATGAAATTTTAAGCAACTTTCTGATTTACCCCTATTATCAAATTTTCTTCATTCTCTTGGTATCTTTATTTGAATGGCAAGAATGTAAGTTTAGATGCCGGCCCATTTTTGGTGAACAACCTGGGTTGCCCTTGCTGATTGGTGGATAAATTCATCCACCAATAAAAAAGTGCTGTCCAGAGTACTGAAACCAAAAAAAGGCTTAGATGCCTTCTTTTTCAAATAATGATAGCAAGAGAACAAAGAAAAATTGATAATAGGAGTAAATTAGAAAGTTGCTTAAAATTGCATGCTCTTTCTGAATTACAAAAGAAAAAATTTGGGTTCAGTGTCCCTTTAAGGAGGTAGATAGATATTGCGCATGCGTTAGGTGTTAGTTAATATTTTCAGGCAGTTATGGTGCTCACATATTCAGTGCAAGGCTTGCTGCGCCTGCCTGTGTGTGGCGAGGTGAAAATGGAGTAAAGTAAGTCCTTGCGCTGAATATGTAATACTGATTTGCGACGCGGTTCTATGTTAGCTTATGGGAGTAAAAATTGCGGCCGACGGGTGAAATATATACATGCCGTATTTATATTTATATTTCACCCGTCGGCCGCAATTTTTACTTCCATAAGCTAACATAGAACCGCGTCGCAACCCCTAGGAGTTAACGCTTTCAACTTGTATAACAAATGCAAGAAATAGGCCCAATGATCCAACCTTGCAATTTCACTCATGGTTTTTCTCACCAACCCTCGCAGGGGCTGCATTGATGACATTTTTGTAAAAAGGTGGCAGTCCCTGCAAGAGGCGGTATGTCTCCTATTGAAAGTAATGGAGCTTGCTGGAAAGGGAAACTTCACACCGTGTAGCGAAGTTAGTAGTGAGCAGGGGGCGCACTTTAAAAATGAAATCCTGCAGCCAATATAAATTACGTTACTGATTTCTGCATATAGCATCTTACAATCGCCTATATTTTCGTATGCATGTGTTTGTCTATTAGGTTATAAGTACTTTGAGTGTTGGAAAGTAAAAACTGTGAGATCTACAGTGGGAAAAAATTTACAGAATTACGCTGGGATTAGAAAGACAGTTTCGTATACGCCCATGGAACACGCATGTTCAGCCCCTTTTATGAAAAAACAACAATTACGCTTTGTATTTTGTACTTTTAAGTATAATTTTTTTGCTTTTTTTGCACATCCAGTGTACTTAAATTACGATTTACGCTGTACATAGTTAATATGATTTATTCTTGTGTAATTTACATACAAATTTTAAATTTTTGATAAAATACCATTTTTGGTGAACGATTTCTTCACAATTTTTTATGCTTTTTAACAATACAATTATTCCATGCTTATTATTCTAATTGTATAAAGTTTAAAATAGGACTTTTATTGAGCACTTTTCATACGAAAATGTAGTATATGTCCCGTAGCGAGACACCCTGTTTTCAGGAAAAAAGTGGCTTTAGATCATTCCCCCAGGGAAATAGGACTGGCGAACATTCTTTAATAATCTGCCAGTCCAGAGAACTTTAGATCATCGAGCTCCAGGAGCGCTATTGATTTAACTTGAGTGCTGTTAGCACTCAATACTGCTAATATTCTTGTACTCCACTTGTAATCTAGCCCAAACTGTGTTATGAAAACTCTCAATTTTCCTAGCTGAGTTAAAAAGCAAATAAAAAATGAAAATATATTATAAAGTTATGTTACACATAACTAAACATTTTATTTTGAAAAAGTTTTTATTGAGTTTTTCTTAATCTTTTTCTTTTTTTTTCTCTTTAACAATTCCATAAGAAAATAAAACATTACATAACATAATTTGGCATGTACAGTCAATCATAATAAAGCATTTAATATAGTTTCAATAGTGTCCATTTTCAGAATATAATGCAGAATCTATTGTCATTAATTAAGCAAAAATAGAAACAGATCCTGTCCGCCTGATGGTTGCGAACTATGGTTAACATTCGGTCCCAACTCTCTCTTGAGTTAGCATAAACGTGTGGATTAATTTTATAGGGTCTCTGCATCTACCTGTCTCCTAGCCTCCTGGTACATAATGAATGGTTCCCATTGTATAATGAACGCATCTTTGGTATTCAGATTCTCTGCTGCTAAGCTTGCCATCTCATAGTGATGGATTATTTTTTGGTGTTGTTTTAGTATGCTGGGGATAGGAAAGTGTAAAAGAGCATGTTCAGGAGATAGTACAATAAGTTTGTGAAAATTTTTGCTAAGAAGCTCTGAGGTTTTCTCCCAAATTTCTTTCGCTCTGCAACACTCCCACCACATGTGTATGTACGTTCCTCTATCAATACAGCCTCTGTAGCATAGATTCAGGGAGGGTTCATCAGGTCCTCCGAATCTAGTTGGATATAAATACCACTGGAAAGCCACCTTGAGGTAGTTTTCTTTTAAAGTGGCATTATGCGAGAAGGAGAGGCCCTGGGCTAGATTAGACTTCCATGTCTCTAAGGACCAGGTCTTATTCAGGTCCCGTTCCCATTTCAGTATATTTGGAGGCTTATTCTCTCTAGGGGAGTTATTAAATATAGGGTATAGTGTTGAGATTGTGCCAAATGCCAGCTCTCTGGATAAGCATAATGATTCAAAAGTTGTGCTTGGTGGCAATTTAGCGAGGTCTGTCACTGCTCTTGTTCTGGATTTGAGCTGTAGATAATGATACCATATATTTCTGTCATTGGGGTCTATGTCTCGGTATTGTTCAAATGAAATGAAGTCTCCATCAGTGTACACATCCGCAATTCTATATAGGCCTTTATTGGCCGACTTCTTTTGTGTATGTAAGTCTATTAGAGTTTGTGGTAAAACTAAAGGTGTTAGTTTTGATTTATTTTGAATTAGGGGGTACTTGGTAGTTAATTTGTTCCACAGAAAAATCGTGTGGGCTATCGCTACATATTTATGTAGCGAAGAGTGACTATATTTCTTTGGGGTCCAAAGTAATCTAGAGATCTGATCTGTGTTAACTATTTGTGATTCAATCTGTGTCCACACAGGTCGTTTTGTATCATTAATCCAATGTATCGTTTGGGCCATGCGGGCCGAGTAGTAATAAGAGACCAAGTGTGGAAGGCCCAACCCCCCATCCCTCCGATGTCTACTCATGTTTTTTTTTCCTATTCTAGCATGTTTTCCTTGCCAGACAAAGCGCAGAATATCTTTTTGTAGAGCATTGAGCTGAGCTATAGGGACCGAAATCGGTAAGGACCAAAATAGGTATAGAAGTTTTGGGAGCAAGGTCATTTTCGTGGAGACAATCCTACCATAAAATGAAATCTTAAGCTTTAACTATTTCGTGATTAGGTTCCTAATATGTGTGAACATGGGTATATAATTTGCTTGGTATAGAGAGTAGATGTCAGACGTGAGGTTTATTCCCAGATATTTAAGTTTTTTGTGAGCCCAGGTGAAAGAGAAGTTGATTTCTAGTAGTTTTTTGGTATGTTGGGGTAAATTAATACTGAGCGCTTCACACTTATCCCCATTTATCTTGTACCCCGATAAGATTCCATAATGGTGAAGCTTTGCGTACGGGGGGGGGAGAGAAAGAAGAGGTTTAGTCAGTGATAGGATGATATCATCCGCGAATAGCGAAATTTTATATTCATTGGCCCCTACATGTATGCCTGAGATGTCGGGGTCAGTTCTAATCTGAATGGCCAATGATTCACTGGCGCGTCACTCGGTCTAAATTGAGTGCTTGTCTGGGATACCGGGTAGGTTTGATTCCCCAAATTGTCCTTAGTTAGGGGTATTTGAAGGGCTATCTTACCCCAGCAGGCGATGATCTGATCCGGCCACTTCAGTACCTCTGGTGATGTTCGGAGGGTATGTACTCTGCCTTCCGTTTACCGCTCTTCAGTCTTGTGGTCCCCCGGAGCGGGGCCCCGACCCTCCGGGGTGATGCTTGTGTGATGTCCACAGGAGGCAAATGGGTTTGCCTGTATATGCGGTACTCCTCTGTTTTTTAACGTTGTTCACTCCCTCCGGTGCAGTCTGGTTTAATGCAGCTAATTGGGACTTACTGCTTTGTTCACAATAAATTTTTCCCCTTGTATAGAGGTTTATTGTGCTAGATATCGATAAAAGTTAGGTAGTTGGAGCAGTAAAAATTTGAGTTATTGAATGTAAAGATGCAAGGGTTCAGGAGCTCTCCCCAGACACGTCTTCTCTGCTCAGATGCTAGCCCCGCCCTCAACTAAACATTTTATATAAACATTTCAAGGTGTTTTCTTTAATATTGCGGTGATTGCCTTCACTGGAGCAGCAGTCTGGACGGTTCGAGATTTTGGAAGCGGGCTTGCAACAAATCTTCTAACACCCCCCAGCAGTGAGTATCAGACTACTATAACTTGCACTCTGTCTCTGTCTAGTCCAAAATAAACTTTCATGATTCAGATAGAGAATGTAATTTTAAACAATTTTCCAATTTACTTTTATCACCAATTTTGCTTTGTTCTTTTGGTATTCTTAGTTGAAAGCTAAACCTAGGAAGTTAATATGCTAATTTCTAAGCCCTTGAAGGTCGCCTCTTCTCGCAGGGCATTTTGAAAGTTTTTCATCACTAGAGGGTGTTAGTTCATGTGTGTCATATAGATAACACTGTGCTCACATACATGGAGTTCCAGTGAGCCAGCTCAGTTTGGCTAAAATGGATGTGTGTCAAAAGAACTAAATAAGGGGGCAGTTTGCAGAGGCTTAGATACAGGGTAATCACAGAGGTAAAAAGTGTATTTATATACTGTAACTGTGTTGGTTATGCAAAAATAGGGAATGGGTAATAAAGGGATTATCTATCTTTTTAAACAATAAAAATTCTGGTGTAGACTGTCCCTTTAATAATGCTAAACTAGAGCACTGACAACTAACCTATATTATGATGTTTAGAAGACTTATAGTTAAAATAGAACTGACGTTTTTGCAGCTGTTGATGACTGTTGGGGTTGGGTGAATGTTTGGCAACATTTGGAGAAAAAAAAGAATTTTAACGCATTCATTCATTTTGAATGTTTCTACATTATTCTAATATTCATTTAAAGTAATAGAATTTCTAACGCTCTCTTTAAATGCAATATTCAAATTATGCAATATTTAAAAATAGACAAATTAAAATTAATATATTTGTATCTATTATGTATCAATTTACTAAATTCCCTACCACATGAAATATTGAACTTCTAAATAGTATTTGTTAAATTAAATGGTACATTCAAAATTTCGAATGTGGATATTCAATCTAATTATGAACATTCAAAAATGAAAGTAACATTCGAAAAACAGAAATATTTCATTATCAAATTTTAGCATATTTTCGTTCTTATAGACATTCAATTGGCCAAAATAAATGTCCACAGGACTATTTGTTCTACTAATCGAATTGCACTTTCACCACATTCGCCCATTTCTAATGACTGTGAGCAGAAAGTGAAACAGTTGCTAGCTCCACATTTCCAGTGCTTTAAGATGAGACTTAGATCTACGCTGAGTTTATTGTCAATGGCTTCTGAGCAACCAGCAGATGACAGTCCCATACAAGCAGAGGAGGAGACTAGATCTGAGAGAGCAGGTGGGTCAAATAATACTACAGTGCATCCAGAAGAGAACTCTAGAGATAGCTATAAAAAAATGTGGGTTTCATGTCCCTTTAATAAGGCAATTGTTACAATATAAAACTGTAACTATTTTATAATGCAGGGGAGACAGCAGTCCAAGCACTTAGGGCCAGATTACAAGTGAATCCTTAATTAATGCTCCCACTCAAGTGTTAACTGCGCTAGTAGGTGTGTGCTGGCATTACTAGTTAAAAGTAAACTGTTTACGATCACACTCTAACCCGACAAGCGCAAAAAGCAGAAGTTAGAATACGTTTTGTGCGTTCACGTATTCCCCTATAGAAGTTTATGGAGAAAAAAAAGTGGGGGAAAAAACAACACCCTACTCGAGCACAAACCCGATCGCATATTCTCAAGTGCGCTAACCTGACATGAAAATATTAATATTTCACATTCCAATGTTCTTTACATACAAGAATATGTTTTATTTATTAATAAATAAATATTTTACATATATATGATGTTTTTTTGTAATATACCTGTATATATATATATATATATATATATATTTATAGGAATAGGAGAAATGGTAGAAGCACTCCTGGTGAAGCTGTAAGGCCCAATACGGCCTGTGGTGCCCTGGGTGCACTCCAAGATGCATACAGGGTAGCTGAAAGAAGGGAGTCACTCACCGGGTCTTGAATCCAAAATACCAATGTATTTATTGACGTTTCGGGGTTGCCCCCGTTTTCAAAATAAGCATACAAACCGAACAAGCAATTACCCTCCTATATACCCCTACTAATCAAAAAACACCACTCGTTGGCAATTACGGCCGCAACCAGAAGTTACACAGCGTCACGTCAAATGCGTTACTATGGCAACCGGACGCTATGCCGTGACGAACCAATGTGAAATTAAAAACAATAATACCAGCTGTTACAAATGTTAATGAATAATAACAGGATCAGATATGTGTTAAAGCGCTAGAAGGTGTGGACATATAATATATCATAGCAATGCAAGTAAATTTTAGTGCAATGATTATTTGAACAGCAGCAACAGTGGGCTATGAGGAAATCAAACAGTACACTAGGGCCAAATAACTATATATACTCTCTAACTTGCCATACAAACAAAGTGTAATCAATGTATAATGATGTCACAGGTCACCATAAAAAATAATATCATATATAAAGGCAGGTTATTGTTCTAAGACGATAAGCGTCAAAGTGTCAGATACTAAGTGATAGTAAACAGAGTAACATAGACGAATGTGGACTCTTACATAATTTCTGAAGAAAAGGTAGGCAGGGTAAATCGTATAGACACAGAGTGTCAAAGATACAACAGAGGAAAGGATACATTACTAATTAATTGCCTAAGAACATGGCTGCTGCAGAAAGTGACTAAGAATCTAAAGCAATTCATGCTACATTATATTACAATGCTATCATCAAGCTCACTATAGGCAGCAATGCCAGTCCAGGTGTACATTAAGACCCCTAGGGGTCATAGTTCCCAAATTAAAGATCCACCTCGTCTCCCTTTGTAGGAGGGTTTTAGCCCTGTCTCCACCTCTGGTGGGGGGAGGGATGTAGTCGATGATAATGTATTTAAGGTCAGTGATTTTATGGCCTGCTTCAACGAAATGTCTGGCCACAGGCTGGTCCGAGGTTCCCTTGTCCAGGGCAGCTCGTATGGCTGAACGGTGGTTGGCCATCCTGGTACAGAGATCATCCACTGTTTTGCCCACATAAAACATCCCTCAAATGCAGTGGAGCAGATACACTATGAACTTTGTGGTGCAAGTTACTCTGTGCCGGATCTTGTATTTTTTTGTTGAGTACGGGTGACTAAAGTAGCTACCTGTGGTAAGTCCTCCACATGTGGTGCAGCCCAAACATCGAAAACACCCTGGTTTCGTCTTCAACCAGGTTCTGCTGTTGTAGCAATTAATGGAATCCGTTTTGATGAGTTGATCTCTAAGTGAGTAGGCCCTGCGGTATCCAACCCTGGGTGGCGGCATGCTCTTGAAAGGTAGGTCCCTATCTGTAGTCAGGAGGTTCCAGTTGTTGTGCAGTGTCTCTGCTATGCCCTCCTTACCCATCATGTAAGTAGTGGTAAAGGTCAACTTGCTCTCTTTGTCTTTGTTTTCATTCTCGTAGAGAAGTTGTCTTTGAGTATCCATCTTAGTTGATTCTCAACTATTTTTCAAGATCCTACTGCTGTAGCTCCTCTGCATGAATTTTTTCTGCATCTCTGTCATTTGAATATCCCTTCGTTCCATACTGGTGTTATTTCTGGTCAACCTTTTAAATTGGGAGATGGGAAGTGCTCTCTTCAAGCTAGGCGGGTGGCAACTAGAGGCGCACAGAAGCAAGTTCTTGTCCGTGGGTTTGCTGAAGAGGGTGGTAATCAAGGTTTTCCCCTGTCGGATGATTCTTATGTCAAGGAAATCCACAGATTCTCTATCATAAGTCATTTTGAATTTCACAGTTGGGTGGACCCCATTCAGTCCTCAAACCATTGTAATAGTTCATACTCAGTGCCCTTCCATAGCAAAAACAGATTGTCTATATACCTCTTGAATAGATGAATCCTAGGGTCATGGAATAATTCTGTACCCCCATTTTCTAACTCCGACATAAATAAGTTGGGGTACGATGGGGCCATATTCAACCCCATAGCCGTTCTCGCTATTTGTAGATAGAATGTGTGTTCGAAACGAAAGTAATTGAGTTCCAAGCACATTCTTAACATTTCGCACACAGTTTCTGCAGGAGGGCCAATAAAGGGGTATCTGGCCAGATGTCTCCAGGTCGCTGCTATTCCCTCCTGGTGTGGTATGACTGTGTATAGGCTGGTCGCATCCAATGTGACCAGCAGAACTTCTTCAGTCAATGGGGGTAACTCTAATAGTAATCTGATCATGGCAGCTGAGTCCAGTAAGAAAGAGGGTATATTCCGGACCATCTAAATATACATACACACATGACTATATATAGCTATAGATATATACAGATATATATATATATAGGAATATCTATTTATAAATACATATAACATTCTCCTATGGAAAGAACATTGGAATGTGAAATATTTACAGTACAAACACAGTATAACACATGTTTTCATCTACTTAACGGCAAAGGGCTCCAATGCACTTATATATGTGTCTATATATGTGCACATTTGTATTTATATGTGTATATATGTCTGTAAATACATTTATACACATAGAAATACATACATATTTACACATATATAGACATACAGTATATATACATACATATAAATCTTTAGACATGTATATGTATGTATCTTAATGTTAAAGCCCTTTGTCTGCACCTGAGATCTTTGAGCCTTTGTACTTTGTAATAAATTACAAAGTACAGTTACAAATAAAATCGCCATCTAATAAAAAATATTAAATAAAATATTGCACACAAAAGTTAGGGGAACTTAATATTTTTTTATTAGATGGTGCTAATATTTGTAACTGTACTTTGTAATTTATGTTTGTGAGACTTTTTTGTTTGAGAACACGGTATTCATTCTAGCATAAAAAGCATTTGCGCTCAAGCGGTAATATGTACTTTCAACTCAGTGGTAAATCCAATGAACGCAAACACCCATAATAAATCCCTTATTGCTCACGAGCAAACGTTTGTGCTCCACTCATAATCTGGCCCTCAAAAATGTTTTCTTTCTTTTCTTTTCCCCCCCAATCGTTCCAATCATTATAGTGTCTCTGTGCTTAGCAGAAATGAAGCTATATGTACATCTTTGTAGCTCACCGGGGGGGCTATACACTATTACTAATAAAAATGATAGCATTTTATTTTAGTTGTATCATCCTTGTGATTTCTTAGTAGTTTTCTTTGCTTAAACCGACATGAAACCCCAAATGTTTCTTTCATGATTCAGATAGAATATACAATTTTAAACAACTTTCCAATTTACTTCTATTATCTGATTTGCTTCATTATGTTGATATCCTTTGTTAAAGACGCAGCAATGCACTACTGGGAGCTAGCGGAACATGATTATATACATGACTTCCAACAGGGCGCAATATATAATATATCCTGCTCTATTTTTATTAAAATGTGAAGTCGGACTATAATTCGGGGCGCTTAAATTGGCGCAGATATACTCACACGAGTTCACTTGTATTTTTAGTAACTTTGATAAATCTTAGTGTCTGTGTATCTTGTTCTAGTGCATAGGTACTGCCAGTGTTAATCTCCAGAATGTTATAAATGTTCTGTTGACAAGAGTCTTAAATGATTAATAATAATGTATACCTTATACATGTAAGATTGTAATAAAGGCAAATGTATATGACTACCTATAGGTACAAAGTGTTCATATGGAACAATCCTGGGTTTATCCTGTTTGGCGCCCAGTTAATTTAGGCATATATAAGTATGTGTTTAGATCTTATTAACACAAAATATTAACCTTATACATCTAGGATTCAGTACCTGAGGTCAGTATTTTCTTTAGCTTCACTGGGCTGATGTCAAGTTATTCTTTAACTCATCTCTCTTACATATTTTAGTGGACTGATGTTTATTCTACCCTGATATATGCTCATTGCAGCAAAGTGCCATATAACATATGCTGTTTATATTAATGTAGATAAAGTTGGATGTCTGTTTTTACATACCAGGCATAGGGGTATATTTACCAATGTCTATCCGACATGATATGCTGTAGCGTATCATATCCGACAGACATCGCTGAATGCCGACAGCATACGCTGTCTGCATTTATCATTTCACCAGAACTGCTTGTGCAATGCCACCCCCTGTAGATTTGCGGTCAATCGGCCGCTAGGAGGAGGTGTCAATCAGCCCAATCGTATAGGAGTAAGTTATGGAGCAGCGCTCTTTAGACTGCTGCTTTATAACTGCTGTTTCCGCCGATCCTGAAGGCTCACATGGAAACAAGGGGAACAAGGGCTATTCAGCCCTTGTTAAATCTACCCCTTAGTCTTCATCAGTTGAGGTTTAATTGAATACATATCTACTTATAACCTGTATATTATTGGTATAATATTCTATAGCGTATGCTAACCCATATGTTTAGATCTATGATATTGCTCAATGTGAGGTTGCAACATAATAGATGCCTTAAGAGTTAAGTTTTGATATTTATAAGCTCAAAGATTTTGGGGTCCAAAAGTGTCCTCTTCCAATATAGATCCTTTTCCTCCCACAATTTCCATCTTATGTGCTTAGAAAGTTCCAAGATAGGCTTTACTGTGACTCTGGGAGGCTGCTTTCTGTAGAGGCACTTACATAAGACAAAGGTTAGTAAGTTCATGTGTACCATACCTCTGTCACTTGAAACTCCATACCGATCAGGTTGAGTATAGAAATTGTATGCATAGCTGCAATAACTTGCATGGCATTGTTTGTTTGTTTTTTAGTTCTTAATGGACTTTTATGTTTATTGGATGGATAAGTTTCTTTTTACACTTTTATTGTTAATATATGAGTCAAATTGCTTTAACCACAATAAAGCAAAATATATAAATAAAAATCTCTTACACAGTACTATAAATCATTTTACCACTTACTGGTCAATTGTATTCAGAAAAAAGCTTATTTTCAGATTTGAAGATGTGTTCTGTTATGTAACAAATAACTTTAGACCAAAAGGATTTTGTAATTGTGATTGCTGGTTGTAATTGGTTATAAACAGTCTACTCATAAATATTCCCCGATGTAAAGTTTATAGAAATGCCTAAAATATCCTTTAAAGCATTTTGTCATTTTGAGAAATACAAATTTGAGAAATATTCAGCCATATTATTTCTATGCGGGTAAGAAATGTCATTTAAGGGGACACAGAAGGGAAACTTTCAGGATTTAAATTGAGGGTATAATTAAAAGAAAAAAAAATATTTCCAATTTACTTCTATAGTCAAATTTACCTCTTATTTTTGGTATTCTATTTTTACAAAAATTTAGCTCCATGAGAGCATATGTAGGTAGGCTTAGGGCGGTGCACAATATGTATAACATTGTAGCAAATACTGCTGCCATATAATACTCAAGAAATGTGCATGCTTATGAGCCTACCTAGATATGCTCTCATTGAGCTACATTTCAGCAGCATACTAAAGAAAAGATGTATATTGGATAATAGAAGTAACCATGGCCCAGATTACGAGTTTTGCGTTAGAGGCTGTGCGGTGCTAACGAGCAGTTTTCCCTCACTGCTCACGTACCTACAGCACTGGTATTACGAGTTTTCAGAAACCCGGCGTTAAAAGACAAGAAGTGAGCGTTGAGCAAAATTTTGCTCATTACCGCACTTAAATACCAGCGCTGCTTAAGTCAGCGGTGAGCTGGTGTAACGTGCTCATGCACGATTTCCCCATAGGAATCAACGTGGAGAGCCGGCTGAAAAAAAGTCTAACACCTGCAAAAAAGCAGCGAAAAACTCCTTAACGCAGCCCCATTGATTTCTATGGGGAAACACATTTTATGTCTACACCCCTAATCTTACACTTATTAACCCCTAATCTGCCGCTCCGGACACCGCCGCCACCTACATTATACTTATTAACCCCTAATCTGCTGCCCCCAACATCGCCGACACCTACATTATATTTATTAACCCCTACTCTGCCGCCCCCAATGTCGCCGCCACCTACCTACACTTATTAATCCCTAATCTGCCGCCCCCAACGTCGTCGCCACTATATTAAAGTTATTAACCCCTAAACCTAAGTCTAACCCTAAACCTAACACCCCCTAACTTAAATAAATCGAAATAAATATTCCTATCATTAACTAAATTATTCCTATTTAAAACTAAATACCTGTAAAATAAACCCTAAGCTAGCTACAATATAACTATTAGTTACATTGTATCTAGCTTAGGGTTTATTTTTATTTTACAGGCAAGTTTGTATTTATTTTAACTAGGTAGAATGGTTATTAACTATTTAATAACTACCTAGTTAAAATAAAGACAAATTTACCTGTAAAATAAAACCTAACCTAAGTTACACTAACACCTAACACTACACTATAATTAAATAAATTAACTAAATTAAATACAATTACCTAAATTAAATTAGCTAAAGTACAAAAACACTAAATTACAGAACACTAAATTACAGAAAATAATAAACAAATGACAGATATTTAAACTACTTACACCTAATCTAATAGCTCTATTAAAATAAAAAAAGCCCCCCCAAAATAAAAAAAACACCCTAGCCTAAACTACCAATAGCCCTTAAAAGGGCCTTTTGCGGGGCATTGCCCCAGAGTAATCAGCTCTTTTACCTGTAAAAAAAATACAAACAACCCCCCAACAGTAAAACCCACCACCCACACAACCAACCCCCCAAATAAAAACCTATCTAAAATAACCTAAGCTCCCACCTATATACACCCTTAAAAAACCTAACACTAACCCCCTGAAGATCGACTTACTGGGAGACGTCTTCATCCAAGCCGGGCGAAGTAGTCCTCCAGACGGGCAGAAGTCTTCATCCAAGCCAGGCAGAAGTGGTCCTCCAGACGGGCAGAAGTCTTCATCCAGACGGCATCTTCTATCTTCATCCATCCGGGGCGGAGCGGGTCCATCTTCAAGACATCCGACGTGGAGCATCCTCTTCATCCGACGACTAACACAGAATGAAGGTACCTTTAAGTGATGTCATCCAAGATGGCGTCCCTTAGATTCCGATTGGCTGATAGAATTCTATCAGCCAATCGGAATTAAGGTAGAAAAAATTCTATTGGCTGATGCAATCAGCCAACAGGATTGAAGTTCAATCCCAGTGATGTGCAGTCACTAGAGGCAGGTGAGGCAGTGCTTCACCTCTCATATGGGCAAAAATAAATATTTTTTTTTATTGGCTTTAAAAAAATAAAAAAATTGCTATTTTTTTCCCCAGCATTTTTTTTTTCACAGCTACATGTTGTGCAATGGAGAGGCACAAGCAGGTCTGCCCACCATTACACAACATGCTACGCCATCTACTGGATGAAAGTGGTTAAGATCATTGCATGGCCCATTATCTGCTTATTTGAGGCAGTCCCATTTGGGCTGACCCAATCCAGTGAGAGGCATTAGTAAGTGGAATTTAGGGTTGGGGCTGGATGTTAAATCATATAAAACAAAACAAAAAACGGAAAAAAAACAACTTTCATTTATTTTGTTGCTGTCCTGTGAAGCTGACAGCTTTGCTAAAGTGAAAAAGAGAGTTCTGTTTTTCCCCTCTAAGTGCAGTGGAATGTTCCACTGTCACTTCCTGAATCCTTACAGAGCAGGAAAGGGAGAGAGGCAGAGAGAGCAGTGTTTCAACATCATTTTATTGTAGTAAGTGCTGCAGCCGTAGATTTTACTGAAATGGATTCTGTTAGTGAAAATGATAATTTAATGAATGTGGTTTAGTGTTTTTGTTGAATTGTGTTCAGATACAGCTCATTAACAGGGGGGACAGTAAGTGAGCATAACCCAATACTTACAGGAAGTCAAAGGGTCAATTCAAATTTAAATCCATAATTTAAAACCCAGAGTTTGAAGTTAAGTGTGCAGTGTCCACATTATTTAAATTAAAGTTTTTGACATTGAATATTGCTAAGCCTCCCTTTTTCATGGTTATTTGATTTAATTAGGTACAAACTCCATATATGTTATGTCTGTTCAGTCAGAGGATGCAGTATCTCTTTTTATTTTTCTCTGTGTCTCCATTTATTTAAAGACTGCTGATAACTTGTAATTCACAAATCAATTGAAAGCTGTTGCATTGTGTTTTTAATATGTGCTGCTTTTATACAAGTTTATATTGATAAAAAGGAGATCATGATTCATTTAAAAAATATATGTAATTATTGCAGTTGTTAAATGTTTTTAGAAATAATGCCACTGTAAAGTAACTGGTTAAACACATAGTCAAAGGGAGACATTTAAAATTAAACTTTCATGATTGAGGTAGAACATGCTATTTTAATAGACTTTTCTAGTTATTTATATTTTGAGAATTAGCATCAACTGTTACTGGCCCTATATCAGCAAATCAAATTAGTTTTTGAAAGGAACATGAAAGTCATAATTACATTTCCATCATTCAGATAGAAATTGCACAAAAAAAACCTTTCTATTTTACTTTTATTATTATGTACTTCATTCTTTTGGTATCCTTTGGTGTCCTTTGTTGAAGAGCATACCTAAGTGGGATGTGCACGTGCATATGAACACCATATTGCAACAGCTGTGTTGGCAGTATTGATAACTTTGTGTAAAACTTGTATGGTAAATTATTTCTATTTTTACAATACAGTAGTGAGTAGAGAAGAGATTGTGTATTGTTCTAATTGCTTAGTAACTGGAATTGTGTGAGTGTGTATGTGAGCAGAGTGTGTGTGGGTGTCAGTGAGCAGAGTATGTGTGCTTTATTCTCCAGGTAATCAATACATTTCCGATGAGCTGGTGCTTTAGTGCAGTGTTTCTCAACAATGGTCCTCAAGTACCCCCAACAGGCCAGGTTTTCATTATAGCCAAATCAGTGCACAGGTGAAGTAATCAGCTGATCAGTAACTCAGTGGTTACTAACTTGCTCTCACCCATCACCTGATTATGTCACCTGTGCACTGGTTCAGCTATCATTTAAACCTGCCCTGTTGGGGGTACTTGCGGCCCTCTGTACATGTGTTTCTCCGGCGTATCATATCTAGTGCCTCACCAGCCTCTGACCTCACTGCACATCACTGTTCAATCCTATTGGCTGATCCTATCAGCCAATAGGATTGAGCTCACATTCTATTGGCTGATTGGAACAGCCAATAGAATGCAAGCTCAATCCTATTGGCTGATTGGATCAGCCAATAGGATTGAACTTCAATCCTATTGGCTGATTGCATCAGCCAATAGGATTTTTTCTACCTTAATTCCGGTTCTAAGGGACGCCATCTTGGATGACGTCATTTAAAGGTACCTTCATTCTGTGTTAGTCGTCGGATGAAGAGGATGCTCCGCGTCGGATGTCTTGAAGATGGACCCGCTCCGCGCCGGATGAAGATAGAAGATGCCGTCTGGATGGAGACTTCTGTCCATCTGGAGGACCACTTCTGCCCGGCTTGGATGAAGACTTCTGCCCGTCTAGAGGACCACTTCTGCCCGGCTTGGATGAAAACTTCTGCACGTCTGGAGGACCACTTCTCCCGGCTTGGATGAAGACGTCTCCCGGTAAGTCGATCTTCAGGGGGTTAGTGTTAGGTTTTTTTAAGGGTGTATTGGGTGGGGTTTTTTTTTAGGTTAGGGACTTTGGGCAGAAAAAAGAGCTAACTGCCCTTTTAAGGGCAATGCCCATCCAAATGCCCTTTTCAGGGCAATGGGGAGCTTAGGTTTTTTTAGATAGGTTTTTAATTGGGGGGTTGGTTGTGTGGGTGGTGGGTTTTACAGTTGGGGGGGTTGTTTGTATATTTTTTTTTTTACAAGTAAAAGAGCTGATTACTTTGGGGCAATGCCCCGCAAAAGGCCCTTTTAAGGGCTATTGGTAGTTTAGTTTAGGCTAGGGTTTTTTTATGTTGTTTTTTTTTTATTTTAATAGGGCTATTAGATTAGGTGTAATTAGTTTAAATTTCTGTAATTTGTTTATTATTTTCTGTAATTTAGTGTTTGTTTTTGTACTTTGGCTAATTTAATTTAGGTAATTGTATGCAATTTATTTAATTGTATTTAATTTAGTTATTTTATTTAATTATAGTGTAGCGTTAGGTGTAATTGTAACTTACGTTAGGTTTTATTTTACAGGTACTTTTGTATTTATTTTAGCTAGGTAGTTATTAAATAGTTAATAACTATTTAGTAACTATTCTACCTAGTTAAAATAAATACAAACTTGCCTGTAAAATAAAAATAAACCCTAAGATAGATACAATGTAACTATTAGTTATATTGTAGCTATCTTAGGGTTTATTTTACAGGTAAGTATTTAGTTTTAAATAGGAATAATTTAGTTAATGATAGGAATTTTTAGTTAGATTTCTTTTAATTATATTTAAGTTAGGGGGTGTAAGGGTTAGACTTAGATTTAGGGGTTAATAACTTTAATATAGTGGCGGTGACGTTGGGGCGGCAGATTAGGGGTTAATAAATGTAAGCCAAAATAAAACACACGATTGCAGAAGCTGCACGTTGTAATTCAAACCACTGATTAGGTACAAGAAGGTTTTACAAATACAACAAGTAAATAACGTATTGCTTGTATCATGTGTTTAAAAAAACAGTGCCGTACCAAATGTAACATATGATCAGTGAAAGTAGTTAGCCTGTGATTACTGAGGATAAGGTCATGCAGCAAACAAGTGTTGGTAGTAATAAAGTTCAATCTTGCAATAGTTCCAGTTTGTGAGCTGCAGGTTAGGGGTAAAACAAGTATAATCTCACCACTCTTGCCGCTTTCAGACTTCCCCCTCAGGTCGTCCCATTAACAGGTGTGGATCCACTCCTCCGATATCCAAAACATAAGCTCAAATAAGCAATAAAGATTACCCGTAATGGGACTGAACACAACCGCAGGGCTTGGTGCAGGTAAAAAGAGACTTTATTGTAAGTTGAAAAACATTCACAGGGTGATGACAGACTCAGGGATACACTGAGAACAATAGCAATATCCCTGAGTCTGTCATCACCCTGTGAATGTTTTTCAACTTACAATAAAGTCTCTTTTTACCTGCACCAAGCCCTGCGGTTGTGTTCAGTCCCATTATGGGTAATCTTTATTGTTAATAAATGTAGGCAGGTGGCGGCGGTTAGGGAAGGCAGATTAGGGGTTAATAATATTTCACTGTTTGTGCGGCGGTTTAGGGGTTAATATATTTATTATAGTGGCGGCGATGTCCAGTTTGGCAGATTAGGGGTTAAAAAAATTATTTTAGTGTTTGCGATGGGGGAGGGCCTCGGTTTAGGGGTGTATAGGTAGTTTATGGGTGTTAGTGTACTTTTTAGCACTTTAGTTAAGAGTTTTATGCTACGGCGTTGTAGTGTAAAACTCTTAACTACTGACTTTAATATGTGGTACCAGTCTTGACAGGAGAGGGTGTACCGCTCACTTTTTGGCAGACTCGTAATACCGGCGCTATGCAAGTCCCATTGAAAAAAGAGGATACGCAATTTACGTGGATTTGCGGTATTTCCAAGTCTGGCAAAAAAAGTGAGCGGTACACCTGTACCTGCAAGACTCGTAATACCAGCGGGCTTTAAATAGCAGTGTTAGGACCGGATAACACTGCATTTTAAGCCTAACGCAAAACTCGTAATCTAGCCGCATGTTTTTTGTTTAATTGTACAATACATCTGAATCATGACATTTTAATTTTGACATCAATGTCTCTTTAAAGGGAACATTTTTATTTTACTTTTTCTCTCTCTTAAAATAAATAGATAAAAAAAAATAAGCCAAGCACATTATCCTCAAAATGTTATACAGGACAGGTAGAAGAGGGAATTGCAAACATCAAATAGTGCAATATTATACATAATCACAAGAGCCAAAAAAAAATGATTTATCAGACTCACAAAATGTTTTTTTTTTTTTTAAATATAATGTATCTCTTCAAGTGTATTTTTACACCAGCTCTTGCAGAATATCTCTAATCATTTTCCAGAGTCAGGGCCGTCTTAAACACAGGGCAAAAGGAGCAGCTGCCCAGGGCCCAGTCTTTGTTGAGGGGCCCAAGAGTTCGTTCCAGACTGCTGATGTCATGTGACATGGGGGGCACAAACAATCAGTCCTAATACTGTCACAGTCAAAAGTTCTCTGCTTATATTTTTTTGTGAGAAACTGTGCCAGACCGTGCCGGTGTCATGTGACATGCCAAGTTAGTGCCATGTGCTGTTTTAGATGTGCACTGTGCAGCACTGAATGCTAAGCCCTAACTCGGCATCCAGCCAATCCCACTGCATCAGAAAAGGTCCTGCTGAGGTTACCACTGTTACCAGGTAACTGCTCTGGTGGTGGAGATTGTTTCTGGGTAAGGCTGACTGTAGGCGCATGCAGCAGAAAGCTGGAGCGGCAGGCACGTGAGGATTTGAGCATCTGTGCAGCTGCATACACTGCTCTCTTCAGTCTTGAGGCTGGTGACTCGTCTCACACTGTATCCATGCAGCCTTGGGCAGACAGCATCCAGTCTGCTGGTCCCCTTAGCCCTGCTCTTTCTGCTGTGGCCCTAAGATCAACTAACTGAGAATAAGTGAGTGCACACACGCCCCTCCCCCATGCAGCATTGTCTAGTGCAAGGTGAGAGGAAACTTGTTCTTAGCAAAGAAGTGACATGTGCTGCTGGGGCTGATGCATAGTGTCATGCTGATACTTCACACATTAAGGTAAGGTTTATTTTTATAGTTTTTTTTTTCTCTCTGTCTCAGATTTTACAGCTTCCCATAGTAGTTCTGCTGTTCCAGTTAGTAAAGCTTATATTTGTCTGCACCTCCATGCTTCCTCCTCAGTCTTTACCTTACTTTGCTCCTGTTGGCTGCCCTAAATCTCTTTAACCAGCTAACCTCACACCAGAATCACATTCAAAAGCATATTAAATTAATCCACCGTGGAGGAATTTAAATATTTATTTACTTATTAGTACTGCTTAGGTCCAGTTTCACATATTGCAATTTTTTTAAAATTTTTTTTAAAAATGATTAGCCCAGCAGTAGATGATCCACTGCTGGGCTAATAATTTAAAAACAATTATAAAATAAATTGATTTAGTTGTTTTTTGGGATGTTGGGGTGGAGAGCGAATTTTGCAAATGTTTGCCCAGGGTCCAGTCAATATCAAAGACGGCCCTGTCCAGAGTAAGTGTTCTTTTTACAAGGTTAAAAGGAGCATACCTGTGTCCTAGCGCTTTCTTACCCTACCGGTACTCTCACTGTAAAGTTGTTGGTTCATTTATAGAGAATTAAACAAGCTATTTTTTATTACAGCTTCGTGAAGTGAAATCAAAAGGGAAACATTTGGAGATCACTATTTTTCCCTCTCAACATGACTTCAACAATAAACCTGGGACCCTCAGCTAATCCCAAGTAAGGACAATATATAACTTCATTGCTAGTGCATGATAAAGCGCCTGATGATCAAAAGCATGGAAATCCCACAAAACCTTTGGGGGCTCTTTCTGAGCATTTTATTGCAATGTTTGTGTCTCTCCTTCACATCCAGAACTGTGCATAGCGAGATAAACAGCTCTCAAGCTAAAGTTTGCCTTTTCTTAAAATTCTTTTGAGGGACCTGAAGAGGCTTCTTAGATAATTTCACCATAATGAAGAGCTTTAGATCATAAGGTCAAAACTCCACTTAACAAACAAAAACCAGAATTTAAACCTTTTTTGAATTTAATAAACTAGATAGAGAATAGTTTGCATATAATATTTCATGAATCTAAAAGTTTTCTTGTATTGATATATTTATTCAAAATACAATTAGATGTAATGGCTCATTTTTTGTGGAAATACTGGTAAATTTGAGAACTAAATCCAAATCATTAGTTATACTGGTTGCCTCTAAAAGAATGTTGTGATAAAACAGAAAGGCTATTATATACATTAGAGCAAACATCAAATAAGAGCGGGCAAGTGCAATAAAACAGATAATATCCCAGCACCACAGAGCTCACCAGCTATTATAAATATGAATGAGCAGCAATTAAAGGGACATAAAAATGAAATTTAAAATGCACAGTAGAAAAATTCAAATTTGTATAGTATTATTGCATTTTACAGGTTTCTGAAAAAATAATTCTATTAAACAATGAAAACAAATTTTGTGATAACACTTTCTGTGCATGTGACTTGCTGAACAAATGCCAAGAGGTCATGTACATGCATATTCACATCTTATGTATGCCCCAAGCGGGGTAGTCATCATGCTATATGACACAATATACATAAAAGGGAAATGCATATGTACTCTCCATGTCAGGCGCAAGAGTTATTACAAAATCTGATGTATTTGTGCAAACACATATATTACAAAAATGCTTTAGGCTGTAATAAATTTTGGAATGAGCTCTTCTAGACCAGGGTTTCTCAACCACGGTCCTCAAGTACCCCCAACAGGCCTGGTATTCATTATAGCTGAACTATGGCACAGGTGAAATAATCATCTGACCGGTAACCATGGTTACTAATCTGCTCTCATCCATCAGATGATTATTTCACCTGTGCTCTAGTTCAGCTATAATGAAAATCTGGTCTGTAAGGGGTACTTGAGGGCCGTGGTTGAGAAACACTGTTCTAGACAACCCTTTACTCACTACCGTTGTTACTGAGTAAAAACTCTGTTTTCTGGGAAGACCTATCAAAAAAGACCAGAAAAGTTTCAGTTTAGGATTTTGTGTTAAATTGATTCCTATTTACCACTGTCTTCCCTTCATTATATCTCTTTCTTCTACAGTTGCCCTTCCCATCTCTCTGCCCCTATTCCTCGCCTGATGCTATTTTCTCTTCCCCTTTAGTGTATAACGTAAATTGTTCCCAGGTGTCACTTACCCTCTTTCCTTAACCTTCTAATTCATTTTCTGTTTTTTCCTCAACCAATCTCTTACCACCACATTCACCATTACTGAAACTGCTTTAAAGTGTTTTAAAAATATATATCCAAGTGTGAAGCTATGAGCAGATTAGGAGGGGACTGAAGGGGTACATCTATGTGGCTGAAAGCAATGCAGTGACAGTCAAAAGGAAGCAACATGAACCAGTGCACTTGTTAGGTGAGACCAGACTGACATACTACTGGAGTGTTCTTCTCCTTGAAAAGCACAATTGGGCTAAAAGAGGCTGCTCCCAGGTGGTAACCAGGCCACAGAACAAGCTACTGAGCTGTTGTTCGTTCCTGGCAGATTGCTTTGTTTCTGTATGAACTGGTGCTGTACCTGGTTATATGCACACAGCACACCAGAAATAAATGTCAGTGTGATATGATGAATCAAAATGCACACTGCATACAAATGCTGAACAAATTACTGTAATAGATATTTTCTGATTCCCACAGTGCAAAACCTACTGATTTTGACTTCTTGAAGGTGATTGGAAAAGGAAGCTTTGGAAAGGTGAGGTCAAGCCAATCCCATAATTCTACTTCTCTTAATGCAACATACTGCAAATTCTGTGTAGCTGCTAGAGAACCTGCTTCAGAAGGGAAGGTCTTGTATAATACGTATGGTGTTAATAATTGCTGGCTGCACGTGTAGAACATCTGATACAAATAATTGGGAAGATATGTGATCCTGATAGAAAGAACATGAGGAAGTAAGTATCCAGGAATCAGAAATACATGACAGGGATAGCAAGTAAAGAAGAAAACCTGGAATTAGAAGGTAGCATTTAAAAGCGGGCACTAGATAGAGGCTTGTGAGGCGGCCAAGTGTTGCCTGTATCCTTCACAGTGGAATTCTTTCTATGAGGTGAGAAGTGAACAGTTACAAGATAAATTAATTCTAATGGATCTGAAGTGGCAACTGTGGGTACAATTCTTTTTCCAATTACAATGTTGTGGCAAGTTTTTTCCCCACAAAATATTATAATTTCACAAATGTGTTTTATAGAATTTAGGACAGTGATGAGATGCCTAAATGATAGCTAATAAAGTAAATAGTGACAATGAGAGTAAAGGCTGTGACACACTGCAAGCGATGCGGCGCAAGGCAAAGCAGCTGCTTCACAACGCGTCACATCGCTTCTGAAGTTCAAATATTTCATCTCTGAGCGCTCAGCTACGCGACCTGATGCAGCAGAGTGCTCAGAGATGAAAAGGCAGGACACACTGAGTGCACACAGCCGCATCTACACGCTGCGCGCCGCTCCGCTTGCAGTGTGTCACAGCCTTAAGAAGTAGAAGACAAAAACAAAAGGGGGGAGGAATTGAAACAGCAGTGATGATAAAGAAAATGGATGAGTGAGAAGTTTAAATACTTAGTGGACTCAATTTATCAAGCCCTTCTCTCCCTTTAGACTGAAGGTTCGCACAAGCCAAGTCAGGATTTATCAAGCAGTGGTCATCAGAATGCTACTTTCCTGCCCTGTTCATAACATGTTAGGTGGAGAATTTCAATCTCCCCAGTCTCTTCTGGCGGGGGGGATTAACAGCTCCATCCCACGCGTGATTGGCTGCCCACCAGAGGCAAAGTCGGGCGGACAGGGGCAAATAATAGTTTTTAATGCATTTAAAATTCTAATTTTGTTAACAACATTTACATTGCTTTGCAGTCCAGGGACATAAATTCTTGAGTATTGTGAGCAATCACTTTGTAGCACGTTGTTGTGGACCCTGTAGGATTTACTCAGTTGCTCTGGGGCAGAGAAAAAAAGCATAATTTTCAGAGTTAAATAACAGGAAAGGTAGGCAAAATAAATAATGATAGTACATTTAAAGTAGGGTTGCCACATTTAGTTCAGGCCAATCCCGATCACTCTTGCGTCACACAGAGCAAAAAACATTTTTTTGCAAAGTATACACTATGCATAACACATATTCACAAACTCACACATAAACATCCACACTCTCTTACAATCTCACATACACTCTCACACACACTCTCGCTCTCACACAGATACACTGTCTCACTTTCACACACAGATACACACAAAGACCCTTACACATACACACTCTCTCACATGCATACACTCTTGCTCTCACAAACAGGATCTTTCACACACACCGACACACACAAAGACTCTTACACACATACCCAGTTTCACAAAGACACTCTCTCTCACACACATACATTCTCTTGCTCTCACACACACTCTTGCTCTAACACACACACTCTCACACACAGGCTCTCTCCCAAACACACACGCCGTCTCACACAGACACTCTCTTTCGAATGCACAAAGACTCTTACACCCACACACACGCAGTCTCACAAAGACACACATACACTCTCTTGCTCTCACGCACATTAGATCGTTCACATGCATACACTCTCTCACTCACACTCTCTCACACACATACACTTGATCGCTCACACATACACTCTCTCAAACACAGGCTCTCTCTCACACACACAGTCTCACAAAGACACTCACACACATACACTCTCTTGCTTTCACATACACACACTGTATCGCTTACACACATACACTCTCACTCCACAGTGAGTGAGCAAAATTTTATCTATATGGCGCACATGAACTAGTATTGTCTAGCTGTGAAAAGCTGTCAAAATGTCAAAAGGCAGCCTTCAATGGCTTAGAAATTAGCATATGAGTTTATCTATATTTAACTTTCAACAAAGAATACACAGCAAATTTGATGATAAAAGTAAAATGAAAAGTTATTTAAAATTACATGCTCTATTTCATTCATGAAAGTTTAATTTTGACTAGACTCTCCATTTAAGTGAATTAATCTGAAAAGAGACCTTGGATGGCAGCAAACCACTTTTTTTACATTAATGAAGAACAGAATATGTACACATTTTTTAATAATTTCAGGGTGGGGCAAATGTTATTAGGGGGCTTGAGGGGCAGTCGGGAAGAAATCTTGGTGAATTCACACACTTGAGCTACACATTGCCATACTCCACCCTCAAAAAAAATATTTATTAGGAAAACACCTCATGCCAGTGCAGTGCTACACAAGGCAGCTTTTAACCCCTTAACGACACACATCGTGCAGGGTACGTCAAACACAAACTGCTCTTTAAAGGCCAACAACGAACCCTGTACCTCGTTAGGGGTTTAAAGCGGCTGGAAGCGATCCTGATCGCTTACAGCCGCTTTCAAGGTATTGCCGTGATGCCTCGATACTGAGGCATCACTGCAATACCTTTTTTCAAACACTGATGCAGAGAGAGCCACTCCGTGGCCCTCTCTGCATCGGCCAGCGATGTTGCAGATCGTTGATGGGTGGGAGCAGCTGCAGGGAGGCGGGTGGGCGGCCCATCGCTGGATCACTTCCGGCCAGCAGTGTCCGATCAGTCCCCGGTGCGTGCGGGAGCACGCACGGTGGCATGTGTGCGTGCGCGCCCCCGCGATCTGCACTAATATGTGCATTGATTGAAGTCTTGGTGGGAGCGGGTGGTGGGAGGGGGGGGGGAAATTATGTTTTAAAAAAAGGGGGGAATTGAGGGGGGGGGGGCAGCTACACTACAGAAAATTAAATATTTATATAAAAAAGGCACATTATTTTGAAAAGTGGGTACTGGCAAACAGCTGCCAGTACCCAAAATGGCACCGAATAGTGAGAGGCGGGAGGGTTAGAGAGCTGTTTGGGGGGGCTCAGGGAGGTTGGAGGGTAAGGGGGGATCCTACACTGCAGAAAATATATAATTTAAAAAATAAATAAAAAAACAAAACAAAGACAAACGTTTGTTTTTTTTACTGGAAGACTTTCTGCCAATACTTAAGATTGCAGGGACATTTGTGGGGTGGGGGAGGGAAGAGAGCTGTTTGGGAGGGATCAGGGTGTGGAATGTGTCAGGTGGGAGGCTGCTCTCTACACTAAAGCTAAAATTAACCCTTCAAGCTCCCTACAAGCAGGTGGACAGGTTATGGAGCAGCGGTCTTTGTGACCGCTGCTTCATAACTGCTGTTTCTGGCGAGTCTGAAGACTGCCATATCTCTATTAGAAAAACGTATGTGATTTGGACGATTACTAGTATAACATTAGAGGTGTTGAAAATGGGATGCGATGCAGGCGCATTGTCTTTGGCTGATCGAAGGTATGGGATAAAGTTCTTTCGGGTGTTGACTGTCCCTTTTAATTTTAAATTTTTATTTCTAAAGCTTCCAGCATAAAAATACTAGTATATGTCCATTAATTTTCCCCATTTATAGGTGTGTATATAAAGATATATGTCAGTTTTCATTCCCCCATTTAGGCATATAGTGCTTTTTTTGTAAAAGAAAAAAAAGGTGCTGGTATTCATTGAATTTTTAATGATATATTCTGCTCAGTAACTTTGAGAAAAGCAAAGGGACAATATTATTTACAATGTTTGATGTATTTTACAGCCCCTTCTTGTGATAACTAGAGTATTTATATGATGATTACAAATAATCACCTCAATTATTAGTTGGCAGAGAAGGGGGTACTTAGTACCAGTGAGTACCCCTACAAAAAAGCCCTGTGTATGTGTGTGTGTATATATATATATATATATATATATATATATATGGATTTTAAGACAGAGAAGAAAAACCTGAACCTAGTATATCAGGATAAAAGACAGGGAATTCAGCACTCTTTTCAAAAAGTTTTTTATTTAGCTCATCAAAGTAAAGTGAGGGGTATCCCAACAACATGCATGACCAAATTATAACTCATTTTGTACATATAATTTTTTTTATTTCTTTTTGTATATAATTCTTCACTTACGTTATGAACCAGACTTGCTATGTTTTTAATACCACCAGAATTTGGGTAATATATAGTATGTCCGTTAAGTTTCAAATATCCTGTTCAGCACTATGAAGCTCTATAGCTTTCCAATAGGGGCGTGGTTTTTCTTAAGTTTAAAAGGGAGAGGAGATGCTCCCTACGTCATTACGCCCTGACGAAGCCCGACACACCCAGCGGGTGAAACGCGCGTCGGCATTGGACAAGCCGACACGGAACATGTGGTTCGTGTGAACGCCATTGAACTTAACAGCTCTGCAAACTTACGCTCATGAAGGATCTCCTGTAAGATGGATTTGGGGATCCACAAAGGACTGCTTGCCATATAATAGTCCTGGGACTGAGCAGGAAACAGGTCGTATGCCATTATAAGTTTTGCCTGATAAATAGGCACATCTATATAAGAACTGGATATTGCTACCCGGTTGCAAGGGTAAAACTACAAGTCTCGAAATAACATCATTACTATGCACAACTACCGTGCAGTCTCCCACTTTGCACTTATGCTTACCATCTCTATCATGAACTTTTCATCCTCATGCATTTAAGACTGCTTGCACGGGACTGTCTAGCAACTAACAGAAATATATGTTACTATCTGCCTGCTACTTATTCCTGCTGAGCTACGTTCCATGCCTACGCCTATACTGTTTGCTTCCTGCTTACTAACAGACGAATGTACATATTATGAGATACACTATTAACTACTTAGATCCCATCTATACACCTGCACGGCATTAAGCCTTATATCATAAGGTGCCGTACGCAGTAGGGTGTAGTAGTTTGAAAAGTGTGTCTCACTAATATATCTCCCTTTTTATTTGTATGCACAATATAAAAATATGCCTTATATGTATTGCCCATAGTTACACCATATTTCTGTGGGCGCAATGTCAGTATCTACTTAGATCCCATTCTTATACCTGCCCGGCAATTAACCCTATACTTGAAGGTGCCGTTCGCAGCAGGGTGTAGTAGTATGACAAAGGCTCCGTGTGAAATATAGTTACTTCACCATTCACACATTGAGATATCTCTGTCTGACATGATAATTGACAGCAAATTTAGCTATCTTCTGCAACATAGGTATACCTGTTGAAATTCCATGTCAGTATATGTACAAAGTTCAGGTATTCACGCTAACCCCTGACCGGTCAGGTTTGTTTTATTATTTTGTGTTCATTTTTTCTGTTGTATGTACTATTTCTTTCTTGGTCTATTGTATATAGACATATTGTATCTGTATTTTTGAAACAATGTGTTTCGCTAAATAAATGCTAGAGATTGTCCTCTCTTGTGGCCACTCAAGTTTATTCTTTTTTTGGGATACCCCTCACTTTACTTTGATGAGCTAAATAAAAAACTTTTTGAAAAGAGTGCTGAATTCCCTGTCTTTTATCCTGATATACTAGGTTCAGGTTTTTCTTCTCTGTCTTAAAATCCATATAATTTATTCTAAGGGTCTGCACCACATTTAAGTCATATTGAGGCCATACCGGTATTTGTCCAAGAACTGGTGGGTCACTACTTATTAGCTCTTAGCAGTTGCGTCCCCCCCGTCATTTCCCCTATTTTTCAAATTACAGTACCTATATTACTGGGTCTTATGACCAAGCTATAGGTTTCCGGAGAGGTGACCTTTTATTGCTATTACTAATTTTTCAAGAGTTTACAACTCTTGGGTGTATCCTATACTTGCGTGGCCACAGGAGACAGAGAAATATTTGGCATTTAAGCCCCTTTTTGTCAATTATATCACTGATATGGCTTTCACACTATCTGATGAGAATTGGGAGGCAGAGCTAACAGCATCTCTGTCCTTGTCAGGTCTGGAAGAGAGTCAGGTAGAGAATAATGCACCAGTCAATATATATGGGGCATTTAAGAACTACAAAAAACTCTTAGTGAAACAGGTCAAACTCAGGGCCGAAACTTCCAGTCTAGAGAACTATATTAAAAATAGTATCATACCTAGGGGTCTACGATTGAGATTAGACCCCGGCACCAATCTTAGGGAAGATGAAGGAGGAGAAGCATTCATGGAGGACTGGAATTCCAGCCTGACAGAGTGCTCCATCATTTTGATGGGTAAAATGGTTAAACGTAATAAAGAAAGATTGGACAAGACAATTACACAGGCAGAGGAAAGCCTAAAAGTAGTAAACACCTTTTCTAACAATCATAACTTTGCAAAACTTAATGAAGAAATTAAAGAACAGATTGCTAGGCTACAAAATGACATTAAATTAAGGAAAGGCAGGAAACTGTCCAGAGATAATGATGACTATAAGAATAACAAAGTTTACAACTACCTTGCAGTAAGGGGGACTTATGATTCTGGCACAGATGTGTCTGATGTAGAATCAGATCACCATAGATCAGCAACGGAAAAATCACATGATTTTTTAGGGGAAGGAGGAGAGGAGGTAGGAAGAGAAGGTGGAGGAGGGAAAAATTCAGACTCACGAGAGAGGAGATATCCCTCCAGACAACGGAGGCAACAACAAAATCGGGGGAATTTTGTGAGGGGCAGACCCCAGCGATTCCGGGGACGCAGGGGATACTAAAAACAGCTGAAGAAGGCCTTCAGATAATAAATTTATCCTCTTTTAAGTTAAACCTCGCTCACATAGAGGTACTTAAAAAAGGTCTTTCTTTCTGCCCCTCGAATAACCTAGATAAGTTCAATTTCATAAAAGACCTCCATTTGTTTGCCCGAAAAATTGTGTTGTCACAATTAATGAAGGGCAAAAGCAAACACCTAGTGGACGATGTCGCCATTACTATGGAGGACAAGACCACTTTAGAAAACCTACAAAGCCTATTAGAAGAAAATGAAGGAAGCCAAAATGCTTCTATCCAGATCAAGGATCTTCCTCATTACAATAAAACCACCTCCAATTTTAAAGCAAAATCTAAGTATATGCCGCAACTATCAATGGTGCCAGCTGTCAATATTTTTGTAAGAGAAGTTGAGAAAGAGGTGAATCGACTGTCCTTTACAGGAATTGTTGATGATAATTTAACAAAATCAGAACGCAAAGCACTCACCGACCTCATCACGGCAAAAGGGTTTGTGATCAAGCCCGCGGACAAAGGTGGAAACCTAGTCCTGTGGGATGAGAACCTGTATGTCCTAGAGGTAAAACGCCAACTTCTGAATAAGAAGCATTACAAAGCATTGACATTCAATCCAACATCTTCCCTACAATTTAAACTTTTCAATATATTGAAAAGAGCAAAGAATGATGGCTTGATCACTACTCATGAACAGAAATATCTCTACCCTGAACATCCAATAACACCTGTCTTCTACTGTATTCCTAAAATACATAAGAATGCTAACCATCCGCCTGGCCGTCCAATAATTGCCGGCATTGGCAGCCTAACTGAAAACTTAGGCAACTATGTAGACTACTTCCTTAGACCATTTCTGAGTACACTACCATCTTACATCCTGGACACGGCAGACTTCTTAAGAAAAATTGATAACCTGTCAGTCCCTCCAGGTGCCATCATGGCCTGTCTAGATGTGGAAGGACTTTATTCGTCCATCCCTCACAATGTTGGTTTGAAGGCATGCCACCACTTTCTTGCGATGAGAGGCACACAAACACAACAGCACACTGATTTTGTCATGGAACTGTTAGAGTTCATTTTGACGAATAATGTGTTTCTCTTTGACAACAAAGTGTATGTTCAACAGCAGGGGACAGCTATGGGGGCGACATGTGCCCCCACATATGCTTGCCTCCATTTGGGAGCCTGGGAGATGGAAGATGTATATCAGAGCCCTCTCTTTGAGGAAAACATCCACATATGGCTTCGATATGTGGATGACATTTTCCTCATATGGGAGGGCTCAGAAACAAGTCTTTCTACTTTTGTAGAAACTCTGAATAAAAATGACAGAAATATCTATCTCACACTGCAAAGCAGCAAGAAGGAAATATCCTTTCTGGATATTAAGATTATTCTCAATCAGGGTTCAGTGGTGACTGAGAATTTTCGAAAAACCACTGCAACCAATAGTTTGCTTCTTGCGACAAGCCATCATCCCGACCATTTGAAGAAGGGGATACCTAAGGGGCAATTCCTTAGACTCCGTCGTAACTGCTCCACAAAAACAAAATACTATGAACATGCCAAAGAGATGCACCAACGGTTTCTAAATAGGGGGTATTCAAAAAGAGTTGTTGACAGAGCTCTAAATGAAGCAGCTAGTTCGAACCGAGAACAACTTCTTGTACCCAAACAAAAAGCTAAACAGGGTCCAATCAGACTAATAGCGGACTATAATTGTCACTGGAAAACCCTGAGAAGGATACTGCAAAAAAACTGGCACGTTCTAACGAGTGATGAAGGGGTATCTAGAGAAGTAGGAGACTACCCCACTATCACTGCCAGAAGAGCACCCAACTTGAGAGACAAACTCGTGAGAAGTCAGTATACATCACTCAGAAAACAAACAGATTGGCTTACCACACACAGGTCCACTGGAAATCATCCCTGTGGGCGATGTGTGGCGTGCAAATACATGGCAAAAACTAAAGTGTTTTCCACCCACACAGGCAAAATGTATAAATTAAAACACCACATTACATGCAGTACCGAAGGGGTTATTTACCTCCTCTCCTGTAGTTGCCCACGTTTTTACGTGGGTAAGACCAGGAGAGCCATAAAGGATAGGATAACTGAACATAGGGATGACATTAAATATAAAAATCCCAAGAGTAATGTGGCAAAACACTTTGAAGAAATTCATGCCTGCAACCCTGACTCCCTCTCATTCATTGGTATTGACAGAGGCATTACCAATAACAGAGGGGGTGACAACGACAAAGTCCTCCTCCAGAAGGAATGTAGGTGGATTACGATCCTACAAACCCAGATACCTAATGGGTTAAACGATAGGATAGACATGGCCTGCTTTCTGTAAGGCATAAATGTCTTCTTAATCTCACTCTCGTTCTCAGATATTTGTGTACCATACAGTGATATAACAAAATACTCAATTAAGCACTATCTCTATATAAGTACTATAGAATGGCAATATGATATATTTTTTCAACTGAGTATTTTGTACGCAGGGCTCCTATTAGCGTAGATTTCATTTGGTAACTTTCTCATATTTACCTTACAACATGCATGACCAAATTATAACTCATTTTGTACATATAATTTTTTTTATTTCTTTTTGTATATAATTCTTCACTTACGTTATGAACCAGACTTGCTATGTTTTTAATACCACCAGAATTTGGGTAATATATAGTATGTCCGTTAAGTTTCAAATATCCTGTTCAGCACTATGAAGCTCTATAGCTTTCCAATAGGGGCGTGGTTTTTCTTAAGTTTAAAAGGGAGAGGAGATGCTCCCTACGTCATTACGCCCTGACGAAGCCCGACACACCCAGCGGGTGAAACGCGCGTCGGCATTGGACAAGCCGACACGGAACATGTGGTTCGTGTGAACGCCATTGAACTTAACAGCTCTGCAAACTTACGCTCATGAAGGATCTCCTGTAAGATGGATTTGGGGATCCACAAAGGACTGCTTGCCATATAATAGTCCTGGGACTGAGCAGGAAACAGGTCGTATGCCATTATAAGTTTTGCCTGATAAATAGGCACATCTATATAAGAACTGGATATTGCTACCCGGTTGCAAGGGTAAAACTACAAGTCTCGAAATAACATCATTACTATGCACAACTACCGTGCAGTCTCCCACTTTGCACTTATGCTTACCATCTCTATCATGAACTTTTCATCCTCATGCATTTAAGACTGCTTGCACGGGACTGTCTAGCAACTAACAGAAATATATGCTACTATCTGCCTGCTACTTATTCCTGCTGAGCTACGTTCCATGCCTACGCCTATACTGTTTGCTTCCTGCTTACTAACAGACGAATGTACATATTATGAGATACACTATTAACTACTTAGATCCCATCTATACACCTGCACGGCATTAAGCCTTATATCATAAGGTGCCGTACGCAGTAGGGTGTAGTAGTTTGAAAAGTGTGTCTCACTAATATATCTCCCTTTTTATTTGTATGCACAATATAAAAATATGCCTTATATGTATTGCCCATAGTTACACCATATTTCTGTGGGCGCAATGTCAGTATCTACTTAGATCCCATTCTTATACCTGCCCGGCAATTAACCCTATACTTGAAGGTGCCGTTCGCAGCAGGGTGTAGTAGTATGACAAAGGCTCCGTGTGAAATATAGTTACTTCACCATTCACACATTGAGATATCTCTGTCTGACATGATAATTGACAGCAAATTTAGCTATCTTCTGCAACATAGGTATACCTGTTGAAATTCCATGTCAGTATATGTACAAAGTTCAGGTATTCACGCTAACCCCTGACCGGTCAGGCTTGTTTTATTATTTTGTGTTCATTTTTTCTGTTGTATGTACTATTTCTTTCTTGGTCTATTGTATATAGACATATTGTATCTGTATTTTTGAAACAATATGTTTCGCTAAATAAATGCTAGAGATTGTCCTCTCTTGTGGCCACTCAAGTTTATTCTTTTTTTGGGATACCCCTCACTTTACTTTGATGAGCTAAATAAAAAACTTTTTGAAAAGAGTGCTGAATTCCCTGTCTTTTATCCTGATATACTAGGTTCAGGTTTTTCTTCTCTGTCTTAAAATCCATATAATTTATTCTAAGGGTCTGCACCACATTTAAGTCATATTGAGGCCATACCGGTATTTGTCCAAGAACTGGTGGGTCACTACTTATTAGCTCTTAGCAGTTGCGTCCCCCCCGTCATTTCCCCTATTTTTCTATATATATATATCTAAGCAACCGAGGCCTCGATCCGATATGCAGCGTTGCCCGCAAAAGCCGGTGACGCCAAATTTTGCGCTGGTTTGGTATCACATATACGGCGTAACCTAGAAGTTACGCTCGTATATTTCTGCCTTCGGCCGTAGTTTTTTGGGCCATAGACAGGTATACCAAACCAGCGCAGTTTGGTATCCAATATACAGCGTAAGGACTTACGTGGCGAAAATGGAGAAATCTTACTCCATTTTCACCTCGCCACAAATTGCAGGCGTAGTAAGCCTTACGCTGTATATTGGAGCCCCGTAGCTCTCTAAACTAGCTGCAAAATAAAACCTAACACCTAACGCATGCGCAATGTCTATCTACCTGTCAACCACGATCTCCCGCCGCAATCCCAAATAAAGTTATTAACCACTAAACCGCCGCTCCCGGACCCCGCCGCCAGCTACATTAACTACCCCCTTATGTGAGCCCCTTACACCGCCGCCACCTACATTACCTACCCCCTAATGTGAGCCCCTTACACTGCCGCCAGCTATATTAAATTATTAACCCCTAATCTAATCCTCCTACCCCGCCGCCAGCTATATTAAATTATTAACCCCTAATCTAATCCCCCTACCCCGCCGCCAGCTATATTAAATTAATTAACCCCTAAAATAATAAACTATCCCTACCACTAAACCTAAGTCTAACCCTACAAATAGCCCTGAAAAGGGCTTTTTGCGTGGCATTACCCCAAAGTAAACAGCTCTTTTACCAGGCCTTAAAAGGGCTTTTTGCGGGGCTTTGTCACAAAGTAATCAGCTCTTTTGCCTCTAATCTAAATCCCCCTACACCGCCGCCACCTATAATAAATGTATTACCCCCTAATCTAATCCCTCTACACCGCCGCCACCTATATTAAATACATTACCCCCTAATCTAATCCCCCTACACCGCCGCCACCTATATTAACCCTAATTATATTAGGGTTAATATAGTTATTATATATATTAACTATATTAACCCTAATTATATTAGGGTTAATATAGTTATTATATTATATATATATTAAGTATAATAACCCTATCTAACTCTAACACCCCTAACTAAATTCTTATTAAAATAAATCTAATTAATATTAATATTATTAATTAAAATATTACTATTTAAATCTAAATACTTACCTATAAAATAAACCCTAAGAAAGCTACAATATAATTAATAATTACATTGTAGCTATTTTAGGGTTTATATTTATTTTACAGGTAACTTGGTATTTATTTTAACTAGGTACAATAGCTATTAAATAGTTAATAACTATTTAATAGCTACCTTGTTAAAATAATTACCAATTTACCAGTAAAATAAATCCTAACCTAAGTTACAAATACACCTACACTATCAATAAATTAAATAAACTACAAATATCTAAACTAAAATACAATTAAATACACTAAACTAAATTACAAAAAAACAAACAAACACTAAATTACAAAAAATAAAAAAAGATTACAAGAATTTTAAGCTAATTACACCTATTCTAAGCCCCCTAATAAAATAATAAAGCCCCCCAAAATAAAAAAAATTCCCTACCCTATTCTAAATTACAAAAGTTAACAGCTATTTTACCAGCCCTTAAAAGGGCCTTTTGCGGGGCATGCCCCAAAGTAATCAGCTCTTTTGCCTGTAAAAAAAAACACAATACCACCCCCCAACATTACAACCCACCACCCACATACCCCTACTCTAAACCCACCCAAACCCCCCTTAAATAAACCTAACACTAAGCCCCAGAAGATCTCCCTACCTTGAGTCGTCTTCACCCAGCCGGGCCGAACTCTTCATCCAATCGGGGCGATGTCTTCATCCAAGCGGCAAAGAAGAAGTCTTCCATCCGGGCGATGTCTTCATCCAAGCGGCAAAGAAGAAGTCTTCCATCCAGGCGATGTCTTCATCCAAGCGGCAAAGAAGAGGTCCTCCATCGGGGCGAAGTTTTCCTCCAAGCGGCATCTTCAATCTTCTTTCTTCGGACCTCCGACGCGGAACATCCAGCTGGCCCAACGACTGAAAGACGAATGAAGTTTCCTTTAAATGACGTCATCCAAGATGGCGTCCGTCGAATTCCGATTGGCTGATGAACTATTGGCCGCTTGGACGAAAACTTCGCCCCGATTGAGGACCTCTTCTTTGCCGCTTGGATGAAGACATTGCCCGAATGGAAGACTTCTTCTTTGCCGCTTGGATGAAGACATTGCCCGGATGGAAGACTTCTTCTTTGCCGCTTGGATGAAGACATCGCCCCGATTGGATGAAGAGTTCGGCCCGGCTGGGTGAAGACGACTCAAGGTAGGGAGATCTTCTGGGGCTTAGTGTTAGGTTTATTTAAGGGGGGTTTGGGTGGGTTTAGAGTAGGGGTATGTGGGTGGTGGGTTGTAATGTTGGGGGGTGGTATTGTGTTTTTTTTACAGGCAAAAGAGCGGATTACTTTGGGGCATGCCCCGCAAAAAGCCCTTTTAAGGGCTGGTAAAAGAGCTGTTAACTTTTGTAATTTAGAATAGGGTAGGGAAATTTTTTTATTTTGGGGGGCTTTATTATTTTATTAGGGGGCTTAGAATAGGTGTAATTAGCTTAAAATTCTTGTAATCTTTTTTTATTTTTTGTAATTTAGTGTGGTTTTTTTTGTAATTTAGTTTAGTGTATTTAATTGTATTTTAGTTTAGATATTTGTAGTTTATTTAATTTATTGATAGTGTAGATGTATTTGTAACTTAGGTTAGGATTTATTTTACAGGTAAATTGGTAATTATTTTAACTAGGTAGCTATTAAATAGTTATTAACTATTTAATAGCTATTGTACCTAGTTAAAATAAATACCAAGTTACCTGTAAAATAAATATAAACCCTAAAATAGCTACAATGTAATTATTAATTATATTGTAGCTATCTTAGGGTTTATTTTATAGGTAAGTATTTAGATGTAAATAGGAATATTTTAATTAATAATATTAATATTAATTAGATTTATTTTAATAAGAATTTAGTTAGGGGTGTTAGAGTTAGATAGGGTTATTATACTTAATATATATATAATAACTATATTAACTATATTAACCCTAATATAATTAGGGTTAATATAGTTAATATATATAATAACTATATTAACTATATTAACCCTAATATAATTAGGGTTAATATAGTTAATATAGGTGGCGGCGGTGTAGGGGGATTAGATTAGGGGGTAATACATTTATTATAGGTGGCGGCAGTGTAGGGGGATTTAGATTAGAGGCAAAAGAGTTGACTTTGTGACAAAGCCCCGCAAAAAGCCCTTTTAAGGGCTGGTAAAAGAGCTGATTACTTTAGGGCAATGGCCCGCAAAAAGCCCTTTTAAGGGCTGGCAATAGAGCTGTTTACTTTGGGGCTCACATTAGGGGGTAGTTAATGTAGGTGGCGGCGGTGTACGGGGCTCACATTAGGGGGTAGTTAATGTAGGTGGCGGCGGTGTAAGGGGCTCACATTAGGGGGTAGTTAATGTAGGTGGCGGCGGGGTCCGGGGCTCACATTAGGGGGTAGTTAATGTAGGTGGCGGCGGTGTAAGGGGCTCACATTAGGGGGTAGTTAATGTAGGTGGCGGCGGGGTCCGGGAGCGGCGGTTTAGGGGTTAATAACTTTATTAGGTGCGGCGGGGTCCGGGAGCGGCGGTTTAGGGGTTAATACATTTATTATTAACCCCTTAATGACCACAATGTATCCTGTATGTCACTGGTCATTAAGGGTTTTTTCAGGACATAATAGCACAAGTCTAGCAAGAACACGCTATTAATTCCCTCCCTCCAGCAGGCTTTGTGGAATAGAGCAGTCTCAACGCTGGTGGCAAGACCCCGCTATAAAACAATCAAGTCCCAAAAAAAGGCCAGCGACATACAGGGTGCGTCGCTGGTCCTTAAGGGGTTAAGAGAGTGAGGGGGGATAGCGGATAGAGGGGTTTACGTGTTGGGCTATGTTTGGGAGGCGTGTTAGACAGTACGGGAGATTTTATAATTTAATCAGGTTTTGTAGGTGCCGGCAGTTTCTAAAGTGCCGTAAGTCACTGGCGACTCCAGAAATTTGTACTTACGCAGATTTCTGGACATCGCTGGTTTATCAGACTTACAGCACTTTAGCAATTGCCAGCGGGGTATATTGGATAGCTTGAGTTGCGAGCTGAAACTACGGGCGGCGGGGGTTCCCTCGCTTGCGCCGCAAACTACGATCTATATCGGATCGCGCCCCTAGTGCTTATAGTTAAAGAGAAGTAGGCAAGAAGCTGTTTTATTTCTTTATCTTTTTGTATTCATTTACTTCCTTGTTTCACTTCCCTCTTTTGGCTTTGGTTTTCTACTGGTCCTTCTAATCTGTTGTTTCTGGTCATGTTTGTGCCTATAGCTGCGCAGGAGTATTTTGGGCTGGCTTTATTTGTTTATACCGGTTGCAAAATACTCCCTTATATACAGATATTGGGGGGTAGTTATCAAGCCGTCTACTTTTCTGGCTTCGCCGGCCCAATACGCCCGCCTAAGCTCGCCTACCTTCGCTGCAGCGGACCTGAAAAAATACGCCTAAGTTATCAAATAAAGCTGTCAAAAAGCCGCGGGCCGATGAGCAGCGGACTGTGACAGTTATCACTCATCCGATCTCGCTGCCCTTCGGCTTTTTCCCAGCTTTATTGCTAGCCTGTCACTAAGCACTCACACTAAACTGCACTGTTCTACCCCCTATACCGGCGCCCCCGGAGCCCCCCGCAACTAAATAAAGTTACTAACCCCTAAACCGCCGCTCCTAGACCCCGCCGCAACTCTTATAAATGTATTAACCCCTAAACCGCCGCTCCCGGACACCGCTGCCACCTACAGTATACCTAGTAACCCCTATCCTGCCCCCCCTACACCGTCGCCCTCTATTATAAAATTATTAACCCCTATCCTGCTGATCCCGCACCTCTCTGCAACTAAATAAATAGTTTAACCCCTAAACCGCCGCTCCATGAACCCGCCGCAACCTATATTAAACCTATTAACCCCTATCCTGCCCCCCCTACACCGTCGCCACCTATAATAAATTTATTAACCCCTAATCTGCCCCCCCTACACCGTCGCCACCTATAATAAATTTATTAACCCCTATCCTGCCCCCCACTACGCCGCCGCCACTGTAATAAAATTATTAACCCCTAATCCTAAGTCTAACCCTAACGCCCCCCTAACTTAAATATTAATTAAATAAATCTAAATAAATTAACTCTTATTAACTAAATGAATCCTATTTAAAACTAAATACTTACCTATAAAATAAACCCTAATATAGCTACAATATAAATAATAATTATATTCTAGCTATCTTAGGATTTATTTTTATTTTACAGGTACCTTTCAATTTATTTTAACTAGGTACAATAGCTATTAAATAGTTATTAACTATTTAATAGCTTACCTAGCTAAAATAAACTGAAATTTACCCCTAAAATAAATCCTAACCTAAGTTACAATTACACCTAACACTACACTATACTTTAATAAATTATTCCTATTTAAAAATAAATACTTACCTGTAAAATAAACCCTAAGATAGCTACAATGTAATTAATAATTATATTATAGCTATCTTAGGATTTATATTTATTTTACAGGTAACTTTGTATTTATTTTAGCTAGTTAGAATAGTTATTAAATAGTTATTAACTATTTAATAACTACCTAGCTAAAAGAAATACAAAATTACCTGTAAAATAAATCCTAACTTAAGTTACAATTAAACCTAATACTACACTATCATTAAATTAACTAAATAAACTACCTACAAATAACTACAATTAAATAAAATTACATAAACTAACTAAAGTACAAAAAATAAAAAAGCTAAGTTACAAAAAATAAAAAAATAAGTTACAAACATGTTAAAAATATTACAACAATTTTAAGCTACTTACACCTAATCTAAGCCCCCTAATAAAGTAACAAACCCCCCCAAAATAAAAAAATCCCTACCCTATTCTAAATTAAATAAATTTCAAAGCTCTTTTACCTTACCAGCCCTTAAAAGGGCCATTTGTGGGGGCATGCCCCAAAAAGTTCAGCTCTTTTGCCTGTAAAAGAAAAATACAACCCCCCCAACATTAAAACCCACCACCCACATACCCCTAATCTAACCCAAACCCCCCTTACAAAAACCTAACACTAATCCCCTGAAGATCATCCTACCTTGAGTCGTCTTCACTCAGCCGAGCCACCGATGGAACTGAAGAGGACATCCGGAGCGGAAGAAGTTAATCCTCCAAGCGGCGCTGAAGAAATCTTCCATCCGATGAAGTCATCATCCAGGCGGCGCTGAAGAAGTCTTCGATCCGGCCGATGTCATCTTCAAAGAGGCGCTGAAGAGGTCTTCTATCCGGGCGAAGTCATCTTCCAAGCCGGGTCTTGAATCTTCCTTCCGCCGACGCGGAACCACCTTCTTCACCGACGGACTACGACGAATGACGGCTCCTTTAAGGGACGTCATCCAAGATGGCGTCCCCTCAATTCCGATTGGCTGATAGGATTCTATCAGCCAATCGGAATTAAGGTAGGAAAATCTGATTGGCTGATGGAATCAGCCAATCAGATTCAAGTTCAATCCGATTGGCTGATCCAATCAGCCAATCAGATTGAGCTCGCATTCTATTGGCTGATCGGAACAGCCAATAGAATGCGAGCTCAATCTGATTGGCTGATTCCATCAGCCAATCAGATTTTTCCTACCTTAATTCCGATTGGCTGATAGAATCCTATCAGCCAATCGGAATTGAGGGGACGCCATCTTGGATGACGTCCCTTAAAGGAGCCGTCATTCGTCGTAGTCCGTCGGTGAAGAAGGTGGTTCCGCGTCGGCGGAAGGAAGATTCAAGACCCGGCTTGGAAGATGACTTCGCCCGGATAGAAGACCTCTTCAGCGCCTCTTTGAAGATGACATCGGCCGGATCGAAGACTTCTTCAGCGCCGCCTGGATGATGACTTCATCGGATGGAAGATTTCTTCAGCACCGCTTGGAGGATTAACTTCTTCCGCTCCGGATGTCCTCTTCAGTTCCATCGGTGGCTCGGCTGAGTGAAGACGACTCAAGGTAGGATGATCTTCAGGGGATTAGTGTTAGGTTTTTGTAAGGGGGGTTTGGGTTAGATTAGGGGTATGTGGGTGGTGGGTTTTAATGTTGGGGGGGGTTGTATTTTTCTTTTACAGGCAAAAGAGCTGAACTTTTTGGGGCATGCCCCCACAAATGGCCCTTTTAAGGGCTGGTAAGGTAAAAGAGCTTTGAAATTTATTTATTTTAGAATAGGGTAGGGATTTTTTTTATTTTGGGGGGGTTTGTTATTTTATTAGGGGGCTTAGATTAGGTGTAAGTAGCTTAAAATTGTTGTAATATTTTTAACATGTTTGTAACTTATTTTTTTATTTTTTGTAACTTAGCTTTTTTTATTTTTTGTACTTTAGTTAGTTTATTTAATTTTATTTAATTGTAGTTATTTGTAGGTAGTTTATTTAATTAATTTAATGATAGTGTAGTATTAGGTTTAATTGTAACTTAGGTTAGGATTTATTTTACAGGTAATTTTGTATTTTTTTTAGCTAGGTAGTTATTAAATAGTTAATAACTATTTAATAACTATTCTAACTAGCTAAAATAAATACAAAGTTACCTGTAAAATAAATATAAATCCTAAGATAGCTATAATATAATTATTAATTATATTGTAGCTATCTTAGGGTTTATTTTACAGGTAAGTATTTATTTTTAAATAGGAATAATTTATTAAAGTATAGTGTAGTGTTAGGTGTAATTGTAACTTAGGTTAGGATTTATTTCACAGGTACATTTCTCTTTATTTTAGCTAGGTAAGCTATTAAATAGTTAATAACTATTTAATAGTTATTGTACATGGTTAAAATAAATTGAAAGTTACCTGTAAAATAAATATAAATCCTAAGATAGCTAGAATATAATTATTTATATTGTAGCTATATTAGGGTTTATTTTAAAGGTAAGTATTTAGTTTTAAATAGGATTCATTTAGTTAATAAGAGTTAATTTATTTAGATTTATTTAATTAATATTTAAGTTAGGGGGGCGTTAGGGTTAGGGTTAGACTTAGGTTTAGGGGTTAATAATTTTATTACAGTGGCGGCGGCGTAGTGGGGGGCAGGATAGGGGTTAATAAATTTATTATAGGTGGCGACGGTGTAGGGGGGCAGATTAGGGGTTAATAAATTTATTATAGGTGGCGACGGTGTAGGGGGGGCAGGATAGGGGTTAATACATTTAATATAGGTTGCGGCGGGTTCAGGGAGCGGCGGTTTAGGGGTTAATACATTTATTATAGTTGCGGTGGGCTCCGGGAGCGGCGGTTTAGGGGTTAATATGTATAGAGTAGCTTGCGGTGGGCTCCGGGAGCGGCGGTTTAGGGGGTAATAACTTTATTTAGTTGCGGCGGTGTAGGGGGGGTCAGATTAGCGGTGTTTAGACTCGGGGTACATGTTAGGGTGTTAGGTGTAGACAGCTCCCATAGGAATCAATGGGATGTCTGTCAGCAGCGAACTTGTACTTTCGCTATGGTCAGACTCCCATTGATTCCTATGGGATCCGCCGCCTCCAGGGGTGGCGGATTGAAAACCAGGTACGCTGGGCCGTAAAAGTGCCGAGCGTACCTGCTAGTTTTTTGATAACTAGCAAAAGTAGTGAGAATGTGCCGCACTTGTGTGCGGAACATCTGGAGTGACGTAAGAATCGATCTGTGTCGGACGGAGTCCGGCGGATCGATGCTTACGTCACAAAATTCTACTTTTGCCGGTCTCGAGCCTTTGATAACTAAGGCGTATCAGCCTCCCCACAAATACGCTGCGGAATTCCAGCGTATTTGAGGTTGACGGCTTGATAACTAGGCCCCATTATATTGTCAGATTGGATTTGTGCATGTGGTGGTTGAACCTTGTGGAAGGAAGAGAGAAAGAAAGATGTCATTTAGATCAGCTAATCCCATGCAGTCTCTTGATTTATGAAAAAACATTGTGAGTGTTTAGTTTGATAATGGCTTTAGAAATGTTCTGTTTTATATTGACACCAAATAGATCATTGTGCACAGTTAACATTTGAAACACATTTCCAGGGACACATAGCAGCAGAGCCACACCCATGTATGGTTTGCATAGCTCTGCCCACATCGATCTACCCCATACATGCACATACAATTATTGTAGTATCATGTAGCCACATTGTTTGCTTAAAGGGATATGAAAGTCAAGATGAAAATTTAATGATTTAGACAGAGAATGTAATTTTAAAATTGACTTCTTTGTTCTCTTGGGTACCTTTTGTTGAAAAGGATATGTACATATCCTCAGCAGTAGCAATGCGCTACTGGAAGCTAGCTGAAGACATCAGATGAACCAATGACAAGAGGCATATGTGTTCAGCAACCAATCAGCAGCTAGCCCATACAGGACCCTACAGGATCGGTTTAAAAGAAAACAATGTTTTTAAAGTAGCCTCTTTTTATTGGATGGGGGGTCCACTGTTGATATGAGAAATGCAGTCAAGAATCAAACAGCTAGATTACGAGTTTTGAGCGCTATAGAGAAATTAACGAACGCAACAAAAGTTACGTTATTTCATTTTCTATAGCGCTGCCATTACACGTTTTAAAACAAACATACGCCTTTTGCGTGCAATATGGTTGCGTTGAGCTCCATACTGCACACAATCAGAGCGCTGCTATTCCGTAGCCAAAGATAATTTAAAAAAAAAAAAAAAAAAAAAAAAAAAAAAACAGTCCAGGAAACAAACTAGCAAAAACACACACACCACTGAATCTCTTTGCATTTTTAATTGCTACATTGCTTAGGCATTTTATGGGGGAAAATAGGAGTATCAAAAGGAGTGTCAGATTAAAGGGACAGTGAACCCAATTTTTTTATTTCGTGATTCAGATAGAGCATGCAATTTTAAGCAACTTTCTAATTTACTCCTATTATCAAATTTTATTCATTCTCTTGGTATATTTATTTGAAATGCAAGAATGTAAGTTTAGATGCCGGCCCATTTTTGGTGAACAACCTGGGTTGTTCTTGCTGATTGGTGGATAAATTCATCCTCCAATAAAAAAAGTGCTATCCAGAGTTCTGAAACAAAAAAAAGCTTAGATGCCTTCTTTTTCAAATAAAGATAGCAAAAGAACGAAGAAAAATTGATAATAGGAGTAAATTACAAAGTTGTTTAAAATTGCATGCTCTATCTAATTCACAAAAGAAAAAAATTGGGTTCAGTGTCCCTTTAAGAGCCAGTAAACACATTTTTGCAAATGCTTTTATTCAAGATTAACCAACCAATTTATATAGAATTTACCTGGGAAATGCTGCTTTGCAGAAAACTTTATTATTTATGACTTTCTATGAGAACAAAAAGCTTATAGATTACTGGAACATTACAGAGACCGTTTCTAACTTCTAAACAAAAAGGGGCTACACCTGGAAGTCTGTGACAATGTCTCTCTGATAAGGCAGGTTTAAGAGAATGTGCCATTATGGACTGAGATTTTAGAAACCATAACATTGGGAGCATGTGCCTATGTGTACATATATACAAGGGCTGATGCAGGTCATGCCAAGGATAAATCAGTTTACTACAATGCTAGCTCGGAGGTAGAAAGAAGAGAGCCACAAGAAAAAAATATGGCTGCTTTTGCAATGAAAGCAGCCATAAATTCCATCCTTTCTCAAGTCTGAAGCAATACAGACTTGAGAAAAGAAGGAATTCTTCCAAAAGCAAATCTACTTATAAATGTATAGTTAGTCCAGTGTAATACTAAATCACTGGACTAACACGGCTACTTCAATCAACGTGTGTGTCTGTATATATATATATATATGTGTGTATATATATATATATATATATATATATATATATATATATATATATATATATATATATATATATATATATATATATATTGTGGTTTGCATTTCGGAAATTTGCTTAACTAAATAAAATGTTCTGCATTTATGTAGCACAATTTCTTTAAATGATGCTAAACAAGATACTAACCGCTGTGAGGAGTCTGTAATTAAATAGAAAAAGTATGGAGGGTTTCTAAATATGCCAAAAATATCTTTAATGAAAAAATTCAACTCATAACAGGGTCAGAAGAAGCACAACGTTTCGGGGCGCATGCCCCTTATGTGTTAAAAAACTGAACAGATTCACCTGTTTAAATAGGCCCCTGGGACTTAACCCTTACATTCTATATATATATATATATATATATATATATATATATATATATATATATACACTGTATATATAAAGCTTCTATTATATCAAATTGCGCCATCTAGTGAAATTTATACAGGAAAATAAAAAATACAAAACAGCTATAGAGCCTCCAGAACATGTCACCATACTCTAGTACAATACATAAGTGAACTTAAACACACATTATCCCTAACTATATTTGATACTTAACATATATAGCAAGAAAAAAACATTTAAATGTAAGGACATATTAGATATCAACACCAATAGTGCCTAAGGATTTCTTCAACTTGTTACTTGTTTATAGGAAAAATAATAATCAAAGACCTAGATAAAAAAAGAGAAAAAAGAGAAAAAAAGAAAAAGAAAACATGGTCAACATCTAAATATGCATATTGTAACAAACAGTACAGAAGAACACCTCAATGAAAAACATTAAATATTTTCGAATAAAAAACTGACAATTAATTTCTCTATTCATTCCCTTCGGTTCTAGAGTATCTAGATGGAAAATCCAAAAGGTCTCACGTTGTTTTAGCAATTTTCAGTAACTTTTTCAATCTTAGAAAGGACGTATATAGATTTTTTCGTAATATAAGATTGAAATTTTGGCATAATAATCGGATGGACACTTTTTCTAATAAGGACTTAAGTAAAAAGAGCTCATCATCTTTATCTGGCAATTTGAAGGGTAAGACAATGTGTGATAATAGCAGTACGGACACTATGTCATCTACATGTAAATCAATTAGTATTACAAATTTGGGCTTGTTTAATAAAAGTTATTTTTATCCATCTAATACCCATCATAGTATAGAAACGTTTGAACAACTAGTTTTGTCAGATTTAGTTAAATTACAATCTACAGTACGCCATCAAAAATTGAATAAACAGCCAAAATTGGTTAATTTTACATCTTCTGATCAGTTGGCCCTTAGAGCTTTAAAAACCAATGATAAATTGATTTTGAAGCCTGCTGATAAGGGCGGGGCTACAGTAATTTTGAATAAGGTAGATTATAAAAATGAAATTCGTCAACAGTTGAATATTGATAATGTATCCCATTACTCCTGTTCTTTACATCTTGCCCAAAATCCATAATCCTTGACTGCTCCACCAGGACGTCCTATTGTGGCGGGGACTAATTCTATTTTTTCCAATATCTCCATATTTTTGGATAAGATATTGAGACCCCTGGTGGAGCAGTCAAGTACATTTGTGAGGGACACTAATGATTTTCTGTTGAAACTTAATGACTTGCAGCTTCAGACTGATAAATTGATTCTGTTCAGTCTTGATGTTGCAAGCCTGTACACATCAATTACACATGTTAGTAGATTAGGGGCTGTCTGCTGGTATCATTCAAGAGCACAGATTTGGTTTATTATGCAATTATTAGAGCTCATCTTGCATAATAACTATTTTCTTTTTGAGGATTGTTTTTATTTACAGTTACAGGGTACAGCCATGGGCTCCAACGTCGCCCCTAATTATGCCAATATTTTTATGAATTCATTTGAGGAGAGATTTGTTTTTGAAAATCCGCTGTTTCGTCAATATGGCACCACTTGGTGGCGCTATATTGACAATATTTTTGGGATATGGCTGGGTGACGTTGGAGACCTTGAGCTGTTCATTTCAGAGTTGAACAATTCTACATTTAATATTAAGTTGAAGTTATCCTACAGTGAGGTAAGAATTGATTTTTTAGATGTGACATGGTTTTAAGATATTTTCAGAAAGGATACCGATAGGAATAATCTATTGTTTTTCAATAGTGCCCACCATCCTTCTCTTATTAAATCACTGCCCAAGAGTCAGATGATGCCTGTTAAACGCATTGTAACTGAGGAATCTAAAATTCCCATCAGACTCTGAAATGGGGCAAAAAAAACACACCATTAAAACAGTATTACCTATGGATAGGGACTCCCTCTTAAAGCCACAACAATCTAAAAGTAAAAAACAGAATAAAAGAATCATTTTTGTGTCCGAATTTTCGAGACAAAGTCAAGTTGTATCCAGGACTATCCGTAAACATTGGGATGTGTTGAATAGGTGTAATCCTAGTGTAAAGGAATTTTGTCAATTTCCAATGCCAGGATATAAGCAAAGTAGAAGTTTGAGAGATGTTTTAATAAGAGCTGACATTGGCTCTGGCAAGATTTTGTCTCAACATTATATTACCAAGAAAAATTTGAGTTGTTTTCCCTGCCTTGGATGCGGTAATTGTAATTCAATTATCAAAAGCCCATATTTTCTACATCCCCACACTGGCCACAAATATTATTATAAAGATCATTTTACATGTAACACCAATTATATTATATGTATACATGATTAAGGGTCCATGTGGGCGGGCATACATTGGGGAGTCCTCTAGGAGGATCCATGACTGCATCACTGAGCATAAAAGTAACATTAAGTGTAATATTATAACAGCCCCTGTAGCACATCACTTTTTATCAGCAGGACACCAAATTAATCAACTTTGATTCCAGATTATAGAGCAGGTCAAAACCCCTAGAAGGGGTGGCAATAGGGATCTATTGCTAAAACAACGTGAGACCTTTTGGATTTTCCATCTAGATACTCTGGAACCGAAGGGAATGAATAGAGAAATAAATTGGTCAGTTTTTATTAGAAAATATTTAATGTTTCTCAATGTTCTAATGTTTGTTCTTCTGTACTGTTTGTTACAATATGCATATCTAGATGTAGACCATCTTTTCTTTTCCCTTTTTTTATATTTTTTATCTAGGTCTTTGATTATTATTTTTCCTATAAACAAGTAACAAGTTGAAGAAATCCTTAGGCCCTATTGATGTTGATATCTAATATGTCCTTAAAGTGATGGTAAACTCCTCTGTTGGTAAATGACAGATTTCAATTATTTAATATATCTATTAAACCGCATTAACATTTTTATATGCACTGTTATTATAATTTACACATATTTAGAAACTGTTGTAGCGCCACATCACTCCGCCCCTTATATTTCCTTCACTGAATACACTAGACGCTTATCTTGTTTCCACCTTCTCTGCACGTCATAGAATTTGCACGCTCCCTATCCTGATATTTTCAACGCATGCACATTGTTGAAAATAACGTATACCAAGTAAACATTGAGCAACGAGATTCAATGTTTACTTGGTTACGTCTGAATAAAAATATTGGTGATATCGAGTAAGCGAGAGATCAGTCCCTTAGAAAACGAGCAAATTTTTACTATTATGAAATATCAAAAAGTCTCAAACTATTTAATTGGATATTAAATACAATTAGCATATTTATTATATTTGCTAAATGATAGTGATGGGGTTATATTTTATACGTTCTCTATATATGTATGTAATATCAATTGTTTAAAAATAGTTATTAATGCAAATTAATCAAAACATTATTATTAAGGTTTCACATAAAATCAATATTATCAACATTTGATTCATTGAACTGAAAACATCTTGAAATAAAATGATCATATGTACTTAATGGCACTGTTCCAAGTAAACAATGAATCGTTATAGAATACTACACGATTCACTGTGTGCCGCGTGGAAAGTGACTATAACGAATGCGTTCCCAAAAACATGCATGTGCAAATTCGTCACAGATTTTGAACACTCCTGATTGGTTACGCATCTTGGAAGTAAAATGGGATATTGCGCATGCGCATAGCGGGTTGCATAGGAGTAAGCCTGTCTGGCGACAGGCTTGCTGATTGGTACCGAAAAATAAACATTGAAAATTATGTCACAGGGGGCTGGAGATGGAGCGTATAAGACGGACCAAGAAATAAAAGTATTTTTTCATATATTTGATTAGATGAAATTTTGTGTGTGTAATTAATGTAATCGAACAGGATTATTAATATAATCGATTCATATGGAGTTTAACATTACTTTAAATTTAAAGTGTTTTTTTCTTGCTATATGTGTTAAGTATCAAATATAGTTGGGATAATGTGTGTTTAAAGTGTCAGTAAACATTAAAAATAATGTTATATAATTCTGCACATTGTGCAGAATTATATAACATTATATTAGCGCAATCTTTATAAAACAACATTTCCCCTTTGAATTTTAAAAAATACCTGCTGTTTTACAGACCCGCTCTCTGTGATCTGCTGAGCGGGTCTGTTTTTTTCAAACAGCGCATCGGGCCAGCTGTATAGTCACAGCCCGGCCCGACCGCGCCATAGCACTAAGTGCAGCTCGCTCCTGCTCTGTCAGACAGCAGGAGTGAGCTGCACTTAGTGCTATGGCGCGGTTGGGCCGGGCTGTGACTATACAGCTGGCCCGATGCGCTGTTTGAAAAAAAGACCCGCTCAGCAGATCACAGAGAGCGGGTCTGTAAAACAGCAGGTATTTTTTTAAAATTCAAAGGGGAAATGTTGTTTTATAAAGATTGCGCTAACATCTTTTCTTTATAATTTGAAGTGTGTGGGGGATTTATTTTTATTATTATATATTGGTATTTAAATACTGACAGACAACTGTATTTATGTATAGCTATTTATAGTATAGAGATTGTTGCAAATATAAAAACATGGGGTATTACCATGAGTTGGGATCCAAGAGTGGTCCCCTATTTGTCACCTGCCTTCTTTAGATTTTCACTATACTTAGACATGCCCATGAGCGGCCCCTGTTATCAGATAGAAGGCTTGCATGAGTGCATATCTGTGTATTACACTCTAAATTGTCTGTTTATATGATATGGTAAACCTCAATAACAATTTAAAAAAAAGAAAAGAAAAACACTTGGTCAGATATAAAATCCCATCTACTGTCCTTTGAATTGGAAGAGAACCAATACCTTTTTAGCATTGAAAATTGTTCAGAGAAAAATGGTGTGAAAACTAGCTGGCTTTTTCTGTGTGTTTGTTACTCATCCATGATACTGATGAAAAGTAATCACTATTTGTACATAGTCTTCTTTCTCTGAATTGGCCACTAGTACAAAATTACCCAGATAATGTAATATGTGAATTCCTATCTTCTGTATTTCTGCAATAAGCAGAAGTTATATAGTTGTAAAAGTCCTTGGAGCCATAGAGATCACAAATGGTAGGACCATCATCTGGTTATTGTGTATCTGCACAGCAAACTGAAGGTACTGAACATACATTTCTGCCATGGAACATGGAATTAAGTATCACTGAGATCTAAGCAAACCAGAAATTCATTCTGAGGAATCAGATTAATGACAGTTAAGAGTGACTCCATCTTGGATTTCTATGTTACAAACAAGTAATGTTATTATCTACCTGGGGGGGGGGGGGGGTGCATAAATAAATAACTTATAGACTTTTGCTATGGTAAATATTTTATTATCTTCTCAGGAATATTAAAGGCTCAGGAAAGCCACAATTTTCTTTCATGATTCAGATAGGGCATACAGTGTTAAACAACTTTACAATTTACTTCTATTAACAAATGTGCTTTATTCCCTTTTTTAAGAAGCAGCAATGCACTACTGGGAGCTAAATTAACACAAAGGGTGAGCCAGTTACAAGTGGTATATGGGTGCAGTCACCAACCAGCAGCTAGCTGCCACTATCAAAGTACTATTGCTCAAATTACAATATTATGCTTTTCAACAAAGGATACCAAGAGGATGAAGCAAATGAGATAATGGAATTATATTGGAACGTTTTATAATACTGCATGCTCTATCTGAATCATGAAAGTTTAATTTAAACTTTACTGTCCCCTTAAGCTGTTTTTCAGGTTTAGCAAGCACCTCCATAATAGTGTCTAAAAAAGGGAACTCAACATAATCAGAATCAGACTCTGAATCTTCACTATGTAATTTCACAGATGGTTAGAAAATGTTACTTGTAACAGAAGAATTTCAAATACACACAATGCATAGTATTATTGTAGGCAGGTTTTAGTATATGAATACATCCAGAGCGGCACATAGCACTGCAGGACTTAATGTGCAGGGCTCCACTGCCTACTCAGTGTTTTTTGTTGTCTAGTGGTTAAGTAGGACTTGAAGACAAGAGACCCATACAGCTTTATGTGCACGACCCTCGTGTACATTCACAAACATGTGGCAGTGTCATTACATGTCCAACATGGTGACCCACTATGGGAGTTTACTTTAGAATGTGGCCACATATATGGCTGTGCCTATATGGTAGTTGTAGTGGCTACAACTGTAGAGTCCTATTTTTGAGTATCTGCTAAACATTATAATTATTGGTCAGAATTTATTCTTAGTATTCACACATCTGAAGACCTGCTAAGCTATATAATGAGAAAAGGTTATCTGCTTTCAAAAGCAACCAAGACTTATAGTCTGGATTCTTGTAGTTTTGATGCCTGATTTAATCATACAATGTATATCTTATTGTTAAATAATTAAACTAATTTGTGCTATCTAAAAAGTTACTTCCTCTAAAAAATGTAGAGAATAAGACTGATGCTAAAGTAAAAAAATATTAAATATAACTGAAGTGGAAGAGACTGAAAATATTTGACTTTAGAAAGTTTCTATTTCTTCAATATGCTAGGCAAATCTTAACCCATTAGTAAGGAAGTTTCTACTTCTTAATATGCAAAGCAAGTCTTAACCCATTAGTAAGGAAGTTTCTACTTCTTCAATATGCTAGGCAAATCTTAACCCATTAGTAAGGAAGTTTCTACTTCTTAATATGCAAAGCAAGTCTTAACCCATTAGTAAGGAAGTTTCTACTTCTTCAATATGCTAGGCAAATCTTAACCCATTAGTAAGGAAGTTTCTACTTCTTCAATATGCTAGGCAAATCTTAACCCATTAGTAAGGAAGTTTCTACTTCTTAATATGCAAAGCAAGTCTTAACCCATTAGTAAGGAAGTTTCTACTTCTTCAATATGCTAGGCAAATCTTAACCCATAAGTAAGGAAGTTTCTACTTCTTCAATATGCTAGGCAAATCTTAACCCATTAGTAAGAAAGTTTAGTGTCATGTATGCCCGTAACAGACCATGAAAGAAAGGACAGTGAGGGTGGAAGAGACAGTGCATATATTATTGAACTCTGGAAAGAGCATTTATGACCGTGGGGCATATTTACATACCCCCAACTGTCCCGATTTTCGGGGTCTGTCCCCCTGTCCCGGGTTGCTAGCCATCTGTCCCGATTTGCCCCATGCATTTAAAAAAAAAAAATTCTATTGGTCCCATTCTCAGAAGCAGCTGGCTTTGCTCTCACAGTGTTAGACACCTGTTATATTCCCTGTGGAAAAGGAATGGTGTGTGGGTTAAGCAGGAGTAAGAAGGCTGTATACACTCTGACCACGGGTAATAGTGACCTCTCTAACCTACCTCTGGTAGTGATGATGTCTAACCCCTGGTGATAATACTAGCATGACTTCAGTTTTATACAATGTCCAGTGCTAATACCAGGGTAACGAACATTAGTGCCAGCTAATGTGCTTGCCAACCCCAGGACCCCATACAATGAATTACAGATACCCATATATGATGTAGTGTGTGTGTCTATCTGTATCCATAACTGTGTGTGTGTATCTGTATGTATAAGTTTATGCTATGTAGTGTGTGTGTGTGTCTGCATGTATAAATGTAAGCTATGTAGTGTGTATGTGTATCTGCATGTATAAGTGTGTATCTGCATGTATAAGTGTATGCTATGTAGTGTGTGTGTGTGTGTCTGTATCTATAAGTGTATACTATGTAGTGTCTGTGTATCTGCCTGTATAAGTGTATGCTATGTAGTGTGTGTGCATCTGCATGTATAAGTGTATGCTATGTAGTGTGTATATCTGCATGTATAAGTGTATGCTATGTAGTATGTGTGTATCTGCATGTATAAGTGTATACTATGTAGTGTCTGTGTATCTGCCTGTATAAGTGTATGCTAGGTAGTGTGTGTGCATCTGCATGTATAAGTGTATGCTATGTAGTGTGTGTGTGTATCTGCATGTATAAGTGTATGCTATGTAGTGTGTGTGTGTGTATCTGCATGTGTAAGTGTATGCTATGTAGTGTGTGTGTGTATCTGCATGTATAAGTGTATGCTATGTAGTGTGTGTGTATCTGCATGTATAAGTGTATGCTATGTAGTGTGTGTGTGTATCTGCATGTGTAAGTGTATGCTATGTAGTGTGCTACTGTGCATTTTTGCTGACTTTAAAGGCCAGAATCTAGAATAGTAATGGAGGAATGCAGAGAGCAGTTTTAAAGAAATAATTAAATGTCCAATTAAGATAAAAATATTTAGCAATGTCTTTGCAAAGGCTAATTAAATACATAGCTCACATAGCCATACCAGTGGTTTGAGCTTGTGTTTGATTTGCTGCCAAAGTGTATTAAAATATATGACTTTATTTATATTACTTTAATCTTATGATTTTTTAAGCCCCGCCCACCACATTTAAAAAATTTTGCCGGGGGGGGGGGGGTGTCCCTCTTTTGAATTTTGAAATGTTGGGAGGTATGTATTTATGAAAAGCCTGTCTGACATGATCCAACATTGCGGATCATGTCCGACAGACCTCGCTGAATGCGGAGAGCAATACGCTCTCTGCATTCAGCATCGCACCAGCAGCTTTTGTGAACAGCTGGTGCAATGCCGCCCCCTGCAGATTTGCGGCCAATCGGCCGCTAACAGGGGGGTGTCAATTAACCCGATCATATTCGATCGGGTTGAATTGCAGCGATGTCTGTCCGCCTCCTCAAAGCAGGCGGACAGGTTATGGAGCAGCGGTCTTTAGCTCCATACGGAGCTTGATAGCTAGGCCCCCATGAGTTTAATAATAGATGCACTGTTGTGAATGAGTTTGGAGTTAGAGTGCATGGAGGCTCTTCCCTATAAAAATCCATTTACGATTGCACAATCTCACTTAATGGGATATGAAACCCAATTTATTTATTTCATGATTCAGATAGAGCACCAATCAGCAAGCGCTACCCATGTGCTAAACCAAAAATGGACCAGCTCTTAAGCTTACAAATAAGAGAACAAATAAAAATTGATAATAGGAGTAAATTAGAAAGTTGCTTAAAATTGCATGCTCTTTCTGAATCGTGAAAGAAACATTTTGGGTTTCATATCCCTTTAAGGGTCTCTTCGAGCGATATTAAGCAGCAAGTAAGCAGAGTCGAGATTTACAGTTACAAAAAGTAAAAATCCTTTATTATAAGTGTTTTGCATAGTAACTCGTACCTACCATTTTGTGTACCGTTCACACTAAAATGGACCTGGGCTTTTAACAAAAACTAGAAGTAAATATAGTTTAAAATAATCATTGGGAAAGTTGTCAAATGTCTATGATAGAAACACAGTACATGGTCTGCCCATCCAGATATCCTAAAAGATGCGTTTAGATTGGTTAGCAGTGGGGTGGATGGAAACTGGTTATGTGATCTTCTGTAAAAAAACAAAACAATTTTAATAACACCTGTACTGTTTGTGGCAATCGCAACAGTGCGAGTGAGAAATACATTCAAGTACGAAATATAAAATCACGCCATTTTCTATGGACAGTAAACACCTTGAAATATGTATGTAAATGTTTTGTTATGTTAAATGAAACAACTTTGCAATATACTTTCACTTTTTATTTTCCCCTTTTTCATGTGATTTAGCTCTGAAAAATGAGCAATCTCTTATTCCCAGAACTTAAACTACACCCTGACCCTGCTGACTTCTCAAGGTTAACTCATATATTTCCCTAATTGGCTTTATGAGATAACAACTGCAAAACAATGCACTCTATGCTAACATTATAGCTGGGGATAGCTTTGTTGTCTGCGACTAAAGCCCAGATTGGCTCCTCCAAGCAAAGGCAAATAGTGGGTGGAGTTTTGCCATTGATAAATATTTGTTGTTAAAAGGAGGTTAATTTGTTTTCAAAATGTTATGACTAGGCTGATACGTTATATAATAGCAACACAACAGAAATGTCTTGTAATTACAAAGCGTCTACTATCCCTTTTTTCTGTAGATCCCCCATAACTGTACGATATCAGTCTTCACACTTAAATATGTATATGGCCCTATACACATGTAAATGATTACCCTATATAGAGCCTCTTCAATAGGGATGAATGGAGCTTTAATGAATCAATACCATATATGTTAACAAACCTCTAGAACATCTTCAGTGGCCATTTCATAATGTTTAACATAGGTGCAATGTAAAAAGACTGTTATTATCTGTGAAAAAGTGCCGGTGCCTGAAAAGCCCTTCCAAGGACTTAACAAGTGCCTTGACGTGCCAAATTCGATAAGTCAAAACTGAACTTGAAAAGTAGTTGAAAAGTGACCCGAAAAGCAGTTTTTGGCTTCACAGTGTGTGAGTCTTAGGGGTCAATTTATAAAGCTCCATACGGAGCTTGATGCCCTGTGTTTCCGGCAAGCATTCAAAAGTTATGAAGCAGTGGTCTAAAGACTCCATAACCTGTCCTCCTGCTCTGAGGCGGCAGACAGAAATCAACCCGATCGAATACGATCGGGTTGATTGACCCCCCCCTGCTAGCGGCCGCAAATCTGCAGGGGTCGGCATTGCACTACTGGTGCAATGATAAATTTATCGATGTGCGGCGGACATGATACTCTACATCGTATCATGTCCGTCCGCACTTTAATAAATATACCCCTGAGAATCGGCCAAAATCGCTCTATTGTGATTGCGCCTTAACAAAATGTATCCTTTTCAGCCTAAAAAACAGACAAAAATATGTCTCCCAATAGATTGTGATCTAAGGCCTACTACAAGGATTAGTTGCTAGTAAAGAAGTAAGGAGAGCGGAGAATACTGCTGTTTCTTTCATGTAATTAGCAAGAGTCCATGAGCTAGTGACGTATGGGATATACATTCCTACCAGGAGGGGCAAAGTTTCCCAAACCTCAAAATGCCTATAAATACACCCCTCACCACACCCACAATTCAGTTTTACAAACTTTGCCTCCGATGGAGGTGGTGAAGTAAGTTTGTGCTAGATTCTACGTTGATATGCGCTCCGCAGCAAGTTGGAGCCCGGTTTTCCTCTCAGCGTGCAGTGAATGTCAGAGGGATGTGAGGAGAGTATTGCCTATTTGAATGCAGTGATCTCCTTCTAAGGGGTCTATTTCATAGGTTCTCTGTTATCGGTCGTAGAGATTCATCTCTTACCTCCCTTTTCAGATCGACGATATACTCTTATATATACCATTACCTCTGCTGATTCTCGTTTCAGTACTGGTTTGGCTATCTACTATATGTAGATGAGTGTCCTGGGGTAAGTAAGTCTTATTTTCTGTGACACTCCTAGCTATGGTTGGGCACTTTGTTTATAAAGTTCTAAATATATGTATTCAAACATTTATTTGCCTTGACTCAGAATGTTCAACTTTCCTTATTTTCAGACAGTCAGTTTCATATTTGGGATAATGCATTTTAACATTTTTCTTACCTTAAAATTTGACTTTTTCCCTGTGGGCTGTTAGGCTCGCGGGGGCTGAAAATGCTTCATTTTATTGCGTCATTCTTGGCGCGGACTTTTTTGGCGCAAAAATTCTATTTCCGTTTCCGGCGTCATACGTGTCGCCGGAAGTTACGTCATTTTTTGACGTTATTTTGCGCCAAAAATGTCGGCGTTCCGGATGTGGCGTCATTTTTGGCGCCAAAAAGCATTTAGGCGCCAAATAATGTGGGCGTCTTATTTGGCGCGAAAAAATATGGGCGTCACTTTTGTCTCCACATTATTTAAGTCTCATTTTTTATTGCTTCTGGTTGCTAGAAGCTTGTTCTTTGGCATTTTTTCCCATTCCTGAAACTGTCATTTAAGGAATTTGATCAATTTTGCTTTATATATATGTTGTTTTTTCTCTTACATATTGCAAGATGTCTCATGTTGCATCTGAGCCAGAAGATACTACAGGAAAATCGCTGTCAAGTGCTGAATCTACCAAAGCTAAGTGTATCTGCTGTAAACTTTTGGTAGCTATTTCTCCAGCTGTTGTTTGTATTGATTGTCATGACAAACTTGTTAAAGCAGATAATATTTCCTTTAGTAAAGTACCATTGCCTGTTGCAGTTCCCTCAACATCTAAGGTGCAGAATGTTCCTGATAATATAAGAGATTTTGTTTCTGAATCCATAAAGAAGGCTATGTCTGTTATTTCTCCTTCTAGTAAACGTAAAAAATCTTTTAAAACTTCTCTCCCTACAGATGAATTTTTAAATGAACATCATCATTCTGATTCTGATGACTCCTCTGGTTCAGAGGATTCTGTCTCTGAGGTTGATGCTGATAAATCTTCATATTTATTTAAAATGGAATTTATTCGTTCTTTACTTAAAGAAGTTCTAATTGCTTTAGAAATAGAGGATTCTGGTCCTCTTGATACTAATTCTAAACGTTTAGATAAGGTATTTAAAGCTCCTGTGGTTATTCCAGAAGTTTTTCCTGTTCCTAATGCTATTTCTGCAGTAATTTCCAAAGAATGGGATAAATTGGGTAATTCATTTACTCCTTCTAAACGTTTTAAGCATTTATATCCTGTGCCGTCTGACAGATTAGAATTTTGGGACAAAATCCCTAAAGTTGATGGGGCTATTTCTACCCTTGCTAAACGTACTACTATTCCTACGTCAGATGGTACTTCGTTTAAGGATCCTCTAGATAGGAAAATTGAGTCCTTTCTAAGAAAAGCTTATCTGTGTTCAGGTAATCTTCTTAGACCTGCTATATCTTTGGCTGATGTTGCTGCAGCTTCAACTTTTTGGTTGGAAACTTTAGCGCAACAAGTAACACATCGTGATTCTCATGACATTATTATTCTTCTTCAGCATGCTAATAATTTTATCTGTGATGCCATTTTTGATATTATCAGAGTTGATGTCAGGTTTATGTCTCTAGCTATTTTAGCTAGAAGAGCTTTATGGCTTAAAACTTGGAATGCTGATATGGCTTCTAAATCAACTTTACTTTCTATTTCTTTCCAGGGTAACAAATTATTTGGTTCTCAGTTGGATTCCATCATTTCAACTGTTACTGGTGGGAAAGGAACTTTTTTACCACAGGATAAAAAATCTAAAGGTAAAAGCAGAGCTAATAATCGTTTTCGTTCCTTTCGTTTCAACAAAGAACAAAAGCCTGATCCTTCATCCTCAGGAGCAGTTTCAGTTTGGAAACCATCTCCAGTCTGGAATAAATCCAAGCCAGCTAGAAAGGCAAAGCCTGCTTCTAAGTCCACATGAAGGTGCGGCCCTCATTCCAGCTCAGCTGGTAGGGGGCAGGTTACGTTTTTTCAAGGAAATTTGGATCAATTCTGTTCACAATCTTTGGATTCAGAACATTGTTTCAGAAGGGTACAGAATTGGTTTCAAGATAAGACCTCCTGCAAAGAGATTTTTTCTTTCCCGTGTCCCAGTAAATCCAGTAAAAGCTCAAGCATTTCTGAAATGTGTTTCAGATCTAGAGTTGACTGGAGTAATTATGCCAGTTCCAGTTCAGGAACAGGGGATGGGGTTTTATTCAAATCTCTTCATTGTACCAAAGAAGGAGAATTCCTTCAGACCAGTTCTGGATCTAAAAATATTGAATCGTTATGTAAGGATACCAACGTTCAAAATGGTAACTGTAAGGACTATCTTGCCTTTTGTTCAGCAAGGGAATTATATGTCCACAATAGATTTACAGGATGCATATCTGCATATTCCGATTCATCCAGATCATTTTCAGTTCCTGAGATTCTCTTTTCTGGACAAGCATTACCAGTTTGTGGCTCTGCCGTTTGGCCTAGCTACAGCTCCAAGAATTTTTACAAAGGTTCTCGGTGCCCTTCTGTCTGTAATCAGAGAACAGGGTATTGTGGTATTTCCTTATTTGGACGATATCTTGGTACTTGCTCAGTCTTTACATTTAGCAGAATCTCATACAAATCGACTTGTGTTGTTTCTTCAAGATCATGGTTGGAGGATCAATTTACCAAAAAGTTCTTTGATTCCTCAGACAAGGGTAACCTTTCTGGGTTTCCAGATGGATTCAGTATCCATGACTCTGTCTTTAACAGACAAGAGACGTCTAAAATTGATTGCAGCTTGTCGAAACCTTCAGTCACAATCATTCCCTTCGGTAGCCTTATGCATGGAAATTCTAGGTCTTATGACTGCTGCATCGGACGCGATCCCCTTTGCTCGTTTTCACATGCGACCTCTTCAGCTCTGTATGCTGAAGCAATGGTGCAAGGATTACACGAAGATATCTCAAACAATATCTTTAAAACCGATTGTTCGGCACTCTCTAACATGGTGGTCAGATCACCATCGTTTAATTCAGGGGGCTTCTTTTGTGCTTCCGACCTGGACTGTAATTTCAACAGATGCAAGTCTCACGGGTTGGGGAGCTGTGTGGGGATCTCTGACGGCACAGGGAGTTTGGGAATCTCAGGAGGTGAGATTACCTATCAATATCTTGGAACTCCGTGCAATTTTCAGAGCTCTTCAGTTTTGGCCTCTTCTGAAGAGAGAATCGTTCATTTGTTTTCAGACAGACAATGTCACAACTGTGGCATACATCAATCATCAAGGAGGGACTCACAGTCCTCTGGCTATGAAAGAAGTATCTCGAATTTTGGTTTGGGCGGAATCCAGCTCCTGTCTAATCTCTGCGGTTCATATCCCAGGTGTAGACAATTGGGAAGCGGATTATCTCAGTCGCCAAACGTTGCATCCGGGCGAATGGTCTCTTCACCCAGAGGTATTTCTTCAGATTGTTCAAATGTGGGAACTTCCAGAAATAGATCTGATGGCGTCCCATCTAAACAAGAAACTTCCCAGGTATCTGTCCAGATCCCGGGATCCTCAGGCGGAGGCAGTGGATGCATTATCACTTCCTTGGAAGTATCATCCTGCCTATATCTTTCCGCCTCTAGTTCTTCTTCCAAGAGTGATCTCCAAGATTCTGAAGGAATGCTCGTTTGTTCTGCTGGTAGCTCCAGCATGGCCTCACAGGTTTTGGTATGCGGATCTTGTCCGGATGGCCTCTTGCCAACCGTGGACTCTTCCGTTAAGACCAGACCTTCTGTCACAAGGTCCTTTTTTCCATCAGGATCTGAAATCCTTAAATTTAAAGGTATGGAGATTGAACGCTTGATTCTTGGTCAAAGAGGTTTCTCTGACTCCGTGATTAATACTATGTTACAGGCTCGTAAATCTGTATCTCGAGAGATATATTATAGAGTCTGGAAGACTTATATTTCTTGGTGTCTTTCTCATCATTTTTCTTGGCATTCTTTTAGAATACCGAGAATTTTACAGTTTCTTCAGGATGGTTTAGATAAGGGTTTGTCCGCAAGTTCTTTGAAAGGACAAATCTCTGCTCTTTCTGTTCTTTTTCACAGAAAGATTGCTATTCTTCCTGATATTCATTGTTTTGTACAAGCTTTGGTTCGTATAAAACCTGTCATTAAGTCAATTTCTCCTCCTTGGAGTTTGAATTTGGTTCTGGGAGCTCTTCAAGCTCCTCCGTTTGAACCTATGCATTCATTGGACATTAAATTACTTTCTTGGAAAGTTTTGTTCCTTTTGGCCATCTCTTCTGCCAGAAGAGTTTCTGAATTATCTGCTCTTTCTTGTGAGTCTCCTTTTCTGATTTTTCATCAGGATAAGGCGGTGTTGCGAACTTCTTTTGAATTTTTACCTAAAGTTGTGAATTCCAACAACATTAGTAGAGAAATTGTGGTTCCTTCATTATGTCCTAATCCTAAGAATTCTAAGGAGAAATCGTTGCATTCTTTGGATGTTGTTAGAGCTTTGAAATATTATGTTGAAGCTACGAAATCTTTCCGTAAGACTTCTAGTCTATTTGTTATCTTTTCCGGTTCTAGAAAAGGCCAGAAAGCTTCTGCCATTTCTTTGGCATCTTGGTTGAAATCTTTAATTCATCTTGCCTATGTTGAGTCGGGTAAAATTCCGCCTCAGAGAATTACAGCTCATTCTACTAGGTCAGTATCTACTTCCTGGGCGTTTAGGAATGAAGCTTCGGTTGACCAGATCTGCAAAGCAGCAACTTGGTCCTCTTTGCATACTTTTACTAAATTCTACCATTTTGATGTATTTTCTTCTTCTGAAGCAGTTTTTGGTAGAAAAGTACTTCAGGCAGCGGTTTCAGTTTGAATCTTCTGCTTATGTTTTTCGTTAAACTTTATTTTGGGTGTGGATTATTTTCAGCAGGAATTGGCTGTCTTTATTTTATCCCTCCCTCTCTAGTGACTCTTGTGTGGAAAGATCCACATCTTGGGTAGTCATTATCCCATACGTCACTAGCTCATGGACTCTTGCTAATTACATGAAAGAAAACATAATTTATGTAAGAACTTACCTGATAAATTCATTTCTTTCATATTAGCAAGAGTCCATGAGGCCTGCCCTTTTTTTGTGGTGGTTATGATTTTGTATAAAGCACAATTATTCCAATTCCTTATTTTATATGCTTTCGCACTTTTTTATCACCCCACTTCTTGGCTATTCGTTAAACTGAATTGTGGGTGTGGTGAGGGGTGTATTTATAGGCATTTTGAGGTTTGGGAAACTTTGCCCCTCCTGGTAGGAATGTATATCCCATACGTCACTAGCTCATGGACTCTTGCTAATATGAAAGAAATGAATTTATCAGGTAAGTTCTTACATAAATTATGTTTTTTATCTCTCTTCTTTAGTGGCACATATAAAAGTCTGCCTTACAACTGCATGGCTGTTTTGCTCCAAAAACAATTGAGGGGGACTAGTTCCCACCAGAACTACATAGAACACACCAACAATAATAATTTGCATACATTAAAACAGGTTTCACTACATGGATATATATATGTGTGTGTTTTTAACCCTTTGATAATCCACTGTTCTTGATTTCAGATGAAAAGTCTCGCTAAATCAGAAAACAGTGTGTTCTCAATTAATTAAAAAAAAAGTATTATATTATTTTCCTTTGGCACTGTATAAATTAATTAACCCAAATATTTAATATTTTTTTCACACTATTTTGCCCCATCTTTGTGCCTTACAATAGTAAAGTCAGCTGATATTTAGGAAGTATTACTGTGTAAACTGATGAGGTGTTAAAGGAACAAGAAACCTTAATTTTATTTCCCATGATACAGATAGAAAATAAAATTTTAAACAACATTCCAATTTAATTCTATTATCTAATATGCTTAATTCTCTTTGTATCCTTTGTTGAAGAAACATCAATACATTACTGGGAGCTAGCTGAACACATCAGTTGAGCCAATAACACATATGTGTGCAGCCATCAATCAGCAGCTGCTGAGCCTACCTAGGTATTTATATCAACAAAGGATACCAACACTTAGACAATAGAATTGGAAAATTGTTTAAAAACAACTTTCTGAATCATAAAAGAAAAAAAATGGGTTTCATGTTCCTTTAATTTCTGCCAATTCATTATAGGCAACTATGTAAATGCAGCCCTTGATATCATCTTTAATAAGGCCACCTAATTTGTCATGTAAAGGCATTGCAAAACAGTTATTGAGACACAAAGATAATGATAAAATGTACACTAGGGTATTCATAACCATTGCCAACAGAGTGAATCCATAAAGAACATAGCTTTAGGAATCAAGCTCCCCTCTTTGCTAGTTCTGAAAAAATAGTTATTCTAGTGCGTTGCTGTGTGAATTTTAGCAGTTGCTGCCAAGGACTCAGAATTTGTCACTAATCTGATAATCTGGAGAAAACTCAGAAACATTTTTGGGGGATGGTGGAAAAATGTTGTTTATTGCTAAAAAATCTTTATTTTGTATTTTATACTTGTCTGTTGTATAGTTTTCTATTGTAATTCTGACATTGTTTTGTCACATAACTCACCTGCTTCTTACCTAGCTCCTCATAGATTCCATAGCTAAAGCATCAAACATTTGCACTACTGATGGTGTGATACAGTAGAGCACTCACCTCTCTGTCAGGCTTCTCACAAACACACATCTATCATATTAGAAAGTGCACTAAATTAACTAGGGTTGGACCAGGGGTGGAACAATTTGTTCTAGGCCACCCAGCAACTTTTGTTCAAGCCCCCCCCAGCCCCTAACATTCCCCCTAATCCCCCCTCGATGTCTGGTCTGCAATCGAGTGGCCTTGCAACATGCACTGTGCACACAGGTCGCTCCATGGCCCCCCAATCCCCGGCTTGCAGTGGAGCAGTTTTGCAACATGCGCTGTGCACACAGGTTGCTCCATGGCCCCCAACTCAAGCTTCCTGGCATGTAGTGGAGTGGCCTTGTAAGATGCCTTGTGTGCACAGGTTGCTCCGTGGCCTCCCTCTGCTCCCTGCCACTGGTCCCCAGCAGGTGATGCGGCCCTCCTGCATGGCCCTGAAAAGCTGGGCAGGCAGCGGCCCCTCTTACTCACAGGCTCCCAGCATTGCAGGGTCTGCAGAGCCAAGATTTCCTCCACAACCTCCAGTCTCTTCAATTCCTGTTTTATTCTATACTACTTGTTTAATGAAGCTTGCTCATGTTTCCATTTATAGAAAATAGACTATATAAAGTAACAAAGAAACTAGTGGGACTGGAGAGGCTGGTGAGCCATTCCAGCTTTCATGAGTCTTGATAAGCGAACTCAAAATATAATTGTGCATTACAAATGGAGCGGTATTTATTGCTCCCGCACTAACTCAGCTAGAAGTAAGCTTTTTGCGCGAGTCGGGTAACGCTTGTATTAGAAGTTGAAAGTAAAAAGTTTTTGCTCACGTAGAAAGCCGAACTTAGAATATTGCGATTGTGTTAAGTTTTCCCCTATAGAAGTCAATGGAGCAAAAAAGTGTGTGTGTGTGGGGGGGGGGGGGGGGGACACTAACACCCTACTCGCTTTTTTGTGCAATTTTTTTAATGATTTTATTAGATAGTGTTATTATGATTGTAACTGTACTTTGTAATGTATTTTTGATGTGTTTTATCTCACTTTTTTGTTTTGCGAAACAGGTAACCAGAGCTCTGTGGACACGGTAATCATTCTAGCATAAATCACGATTGCACTCACACGTTCACCTTTACTTTCAACTTGTAATACGAATGCTACATCCGATGTGCGCAAACAGCCATGATAAACCCGATATCATTCATGCGTAACTGTTAGTGCACCACTCGTAATCTAGCCCTATATATTTAGTTATTAGTAGATTTAAAAAAACAAAAAACTTACAATGTTCTTTTATTATTATTTTTTGCCCACTTTTCCTGTCATTTAACCTTGAAACCTTTTTTCATATAACCCCTCAAAAGGGAACTTCATTTTTTTCATATAGATGGCAAGAGTCCATGAGCTGTTACGTATGGGATATACATTCCTACCAGGAGGAGGCAATGTTTCCTAAACCCCAAAAGCCTATAAAATACCTCCCACCTCACTCATACCTTAGTTTAAACTTTGCCTCCGTTGGAGGTGGCTGAAGCATAATGATGTGCTTGATTTCTTCAGTGAGGCTCTTCAGAGCATATTGAAGCCCAGTTCCTCTCAGAGTACCGTGCTTGTCAGAGGGATGTGAATGGTGTACTGCCTCATGATACTATATTTTTGCCTCATGGGAAACCCTTCATAGGCTCTCTGTAAATTCAGTCGCAGGGATTATGATTCGTCTTCTACCTCCCTTTACAGATTAGCATTATACTCCAACCCAATATTTATACTGATATGTTTCAGTACTGGTTTGGCTGTTTGCTACTAATTGGACAAGTGTCTATGGGTAAGTATGTTTTGTATTTTTTATAGACACTCACAGCTATGTTTATGGGCACTTCTAAAAATGTTTAAAATTTTTATTATGATATGTATGGACCTGGGACAGGTTCTTACTATTCCCCTTGCTTAAATTTTGCGCCTAAATATTTTCACATGCACATAAAACACAAGATCATTAGACCTGGCACATAAATGTATGTCAGATTCACGCGTCATAATACACGCAGGAGCGCATCTGTAACAGCGCATAAATTATCAGGATTTACAAGCCTTTTTTACACATAAGCGTGCATCATAAATAATAGAGTGCCATTTTACACGCACTTTCAATTCAAATTGTTACGTGTCACTATTGGTGCAACAGAGCATCATGTTATGTGCACATCGGACTAACAGTCTGATGGTGCGTCAACGGATGCGCACATCTGCGCGCCTTTTTTGTCTTTAAATTGCTAATGAAAATTGCACTCACTGACAGTTACTGCTTTTCCTAGGCTGCATCTTGCTTAGCGCTTTAACGTCCATGCAACGCTTTATAAAGGGGGCATACTTTTTCCTTTTCCTCAAAAGCTTGCCTAAAGGGGGCTATAATAGTAATTATTGCATCTTTTTTTTTTTTTATTAATTTTTTTACAATAATGGAGCAGCAGCAATCTGTCCCTAAATTTACCATAGGAACGGAGTCTACTGAACACCTTTCTACCAAAGTTAAGTGTACTTATAAAACAACTGAAGTAGCTTCTTCAGCTCATTTATGTGACACATGCTTAGATTTTTTATTGCATACCGATCAATTTAATGATGTTTCTATGTGTACTTATGCACCTACTCTTTCCTCCTTACAGATAGATACAGATGGCATTCCTCCTACAATGAAAAGCTTCATTTCTATTGCATTAGGAAGGCCCTGGCTTCTCTACCGCCCTCAAATAAGCGATAAAGGTCAGTTCAGATTTTACCTTCTAGTAGTAATATATGTCCTGACCTACAAAACACTTAAGTATCTTTGAATGATGAGGATTCCTCTAACAGTGAGGCTCCCTCATCTAATGTAGAACCTGATAATTCCTCCTTTTAATTTAAAATTGAGCAAATTTGTTCTCTTTTAAAGGAAGTCTTAGTTACTTTAGGGATTGAAGAAGTTAAACCTTCTGATGATAAACTCTGAAATCGTTTAAATTCAGTATATAAAACTGTTATCAATCTCCCTGAGATTTTCCCTATACCTAATGCTATCTCTGATATAAATGCTAAGGAATGGTCTTAACCCTTCTACAATATTTAAAAAACTATATCCTCTACCTGCTGCTAACTTAGAATTATGGGAAACGGTTCCCAAAGTTGTTGGGGCCATCTCCACTCTAGCTAAACGCACTACTATTCCTCTAGAAGACAGTTCTTCTTTTAAAGACCCTTTAGATAGAAAACTATATCTATTGCTGATGTGGCTGCTGCTTCTACTTTCTGGTTAACCAGTCTTGTACAGTAGCTATCCACAGACCCTGAAAATTCAAATCTTTTGAATTTACTTCAAAATGCAAACAATCAAAAGCATGCCCTAGCTATTCTTACCAGAAGAGCCCTATGGCTTAAATCTTGGAATGCTGAAATGGAGTTTAAATCTAGATTATTATCTTTTCAAAGGAAATGAATTGTTTGGGTCTCAACTGGATTCTATCATTTGTACTATTACTGAAGGTAAGGGAGCTTTCCTTCCTCAAGACAAAAAGTCAAAAGGGAAATTTAAAGCTTCCAAATAGTTTCCGTTCCTTTAGCCAGAATAGAGAACAGAAAATTGACTCCTCCCTTAAACCATCTGGCTCAGTCTGGAGACCCACTTCTAATTGGAACAAATCCAAACAAAATAAGAAATCTAATCCATCCTTTAAGACCGCATGAATGTACAGCCCCCAGTCCAGTACACCTGTGAGGGGGAAAGATTAAACCTTTTTCAGAATTCTTGGTTACAATCTGTCCAAACTCCCTGGATTCCAAATATTATTTCTCAGGGATATTAAATTGCATTCAAAATAAGACCTCCCACTGGAAGGTTTTTTCTCACCCATATTCCAAAGCATCATATGAAAGCTCAGGCTTTTCTACAATCTGTCTCAGATCTGGAATATATGGGAATAATTGTTCCAGTTCCTTTGCAGGAACAGGGGATGTGATCTTATTCAAATATCTTCATTGTACCAAAGAAGGAAGACTCTTTCAGACCAATTCTGGATCTGAAAACTCCAAGAAATTTGTAAGAATTCCATCTTTCAAGATGGAAAATCTCAGGACTATTCTGCCTTTTGTTCAAAAAGGCCACTTTGTGTCCACAATAGATTTACATGATGCTTACTGTGGAAAAAAAAACCCTTTTATAAAACTGGGTCAGTGAATAAAATCTGTCAGGATTTTCCTTATATAAATGAATGATACTTACACCAGTCTTATAAAAAAGGATGAATTTATTAAAATGACAGATCTATACATGAGTGGTGAGAGAAGCGTCTAACATACAAGGCTCTATTCTTCTAATCTATCTACACTATAGACTAATGCCTGTGGGTGGGTGCATGCAAAGGAAGATGAAGTATCTGTTACCTTGGAATTATTTGTCCTTCCTACTGTCTGTTCTTTACACAGCATATTTATAGCCATATAGCCACACCTTGAAGATTGTCTTAACCAATCAAATCCCAAGTATATGTCCAATTGATAAATCCCATAAAAGTAGCTAGTTACCCGTAGATGTCATCATTGTCCAAGAAATTACATTTGACAGGACTTCAGGGCATAAGCTGTTAGCTTCCTTTGATGCTGGACACTGCTGTTTTATGACCCTGTGATAAGGACATACAATGTATAGATCCTTTGAAGTTCCAGGAATATGAAGTTGTTATGGTAGGACACAAACTTGTTGCTATCAGGCCCCTGAGTTTTACTGTCCAAATCCTTTGAAGCTCTGTTCAGAGAGATACAAACTGTTGTACTCCAGTCTCACCTATTCTGGTATTGTTAGTACAAACTTCCAAGGAGATACCATCTAGTTTCACTTGTTCTATGAAACTGGTTTAGAGATTCAGGCTGAATCCAACAAGAAATGGTAAATTATGAAAATATACTTATTACACTTAAGTTTTTCAGCCCAATTCACCCAGAACATTACCAGTTTCTGAGGTTCTCTTTACTGGAAAATCATTATCAGTTTGTTGCTCTTCCATTTGATCTAGCTACAGCTCCAAGAATATTTACCAAGGTTCTCAGTGTCCTTTTATCTGTGATCAGAGCTCAGGAAATTCCAGTGTTTCCTTACCTGGACGATTTCTTGGTACTAGCTGAATCTTCTCATTTAGCAGAATCTCACAAGAAACAACTATTGTTGTTTCTTCAAAGACATGGTTGGATGATCAATTTACCAAAGAGTTCCTTGATTCCTCAGACAAAGGTTATCCTTTTAGGTTTCCAAATAGATTCAGTGTCCATGACTCTATCCCAGACAGAAAAGAGACGAATACAATTTATATTAGCTTGTCTGAACCTTCAGTGGCTTTGTGTATGGAAGTACTATGTCTCATGATTGCAGCTTTTGATGCAATTCTGTTTGCTCAATTTCATATGAGATCTCTTCAGCTTTGTATGGTGCTCCAATAGTGCAAGGATTTTACTCAGATATCCCAAGTGATATTCTTTGATCCCAGTACGTAACTCTCTCTTACTTTTTATTATCAGGTATTTGTAGAGAGCCAACAGATTCTGCAGCGCTATGGTGGCTGAATCACCAGTCTATTATTCAGAGGGCTTCTTTTGCTCATCCTACTTGGTCTGTGATCACCACAGGTGCAAGTCTTTAAAGTTGAGGAGCTGTCCGTGGGTCCCTGACAGCACAAGGAGTTTGGAATCCTCGGGAGGCAGGGTTACCAATCAAGGTTTTGGAATTATGTGCACTCTTCAGGGCCCTTCAAGCTTGGCCTCTATTAATAAGGGAGTCTCATCTCCATTTTCAGACAGAGAATGTTACAACAGTAACTTATGTCAATCATCAAGGGGGAACTCACAGTTCCCTAGCCATGATAGAAGTATCTCAAATCCTCTTTTGGGCCGAAACCAATTCCTGCCTCATCATTGCGATTTACATCCCAGGTGTGGACAACTGGGAGGCAGACTACCTCAGTCGTCAGTCCCTACATCTGGGAGAGTGTCTCTCCAACAAGATGTGTTCTGATTGTAAAACAATGGGGCTTACCAGAAATAGATCTGATGGCCACTCGTTAAACAACTGACTTCCCAAGTACATTGCGAAGTCCAGGGATACTCAGGCAGAGGTACTGGATGCTCTAGCAGTTCCTTGGTCTTTCAAACCACCTGCTTATATATTTCCCCCTCTGTCCCTATTCTCCAGAGTGATTTCCAAGATAAAATTGGAACAGTCATTTGTAATCCTCATAGCCCCAACGTGGCCTCACAGGATTTGGTATGCAGATTTGGTCTGAATGTCCAGTTGCCCACCTTGGCCTCTTCCTCTAAGGCCGGAGGTTCTGTCTCAAGGTCCCTTCTTCCATCCAGATCTAAAGTCTCTACACTTGATGGCATGGAAATTGAACGCTTAGTTCTCAGTCATAGAGGATTCTTTGACTCTGTGATTGACACTCTGATTCAGGCTTGCAAACCTGTTTCTAGGAAAATGTATCACAAAGTTTGAAAAACATATTTCATGGTGTATTAATCATGAATATTTCTGGCATTCGTTTAGCATTTCAAGAATTCTTCAGTTTTTGCAGTATGGTTTAGATAAAGGTTTATCTTACAGTTCATTGAAATAACAAATCTCTGCTCTTTCATTATTATTTTATAGGAAGATTGCTAACTTTCCTGATGATCATTGTTTTGTTCAGGGTTTAATCCAGTTTAAAACCTGTTATTAGGCCTATTTCTCCTCCTTGGAGTATTAACCTGGTATTGAAAGTTTTACAGGCTCCTCCTTTTCAACCTATGCATAAAGTGGACATTAAACTATTTTCAGGGAAAGTGTTGTTTCTTTTGGCTCTCTCTTCTGTCAGAAGAGTTTCTAAATTGTCTACTCTCTCTTGTAAGTCTTCGTATCTGATTTTTCATCAAGATAAAGATGTTTTGCAGACACATTTACATTTTTACCTAAAGTTGTTACCTCACACAACATTAATAGGGAAATTGTCATTTCCTCCTTGTGTCCTAATTCAAAAAGGTTTCTTAAAGATTTGATTTGAGACAGACTTCTAGTCTGTTTGTTCTTTTTTCCGGCCCTAAGAAAGGCCAGAAAGCCTCTGCTATTTCTTTAGCCTCTTGGTTGAAACCTTTGATTCACAAAGCTTATATTTCGGTTGCCACATCTTGCGCTTTCAAGAATAAGGCTTCAGTTGATCAAATTTGCTAAGCGGCCACTTGGTCTTCTCTGCATACTTTTACTACATTTTACCACTTTGATGTTTTTGCCTTGTCAGAAGCAGCCTTTTGGTAGAAAGGTCCTTCAGACAGTTGTCTCAGTTATATTCAGATATTTGTGCCTATATTTTGAGTTTGTCATAAAAGACTTTATTTTGTATTATGGATTTAATTTCTCAGCGAAAAAATTCGTTTTTTTTTAAAGCCCCCCCCTTATTGTTATTTGTGGACTTCCACATCTTGGGTATTATACCCCATATGTGGCAGCTGGTGAACTCTCGTCACCTATATGAAAGAATATAATTTATATATCTTACCTGATAAATTTATTTCTTTCATGGTGGTGAAAGTCCACAAGCCCCCACTCATTTGGAGTTATTTTTGTTTAAGCACATCTTTTTTCCTGCTCTTCATTTTGGCTTTTACTCCTTCTTAACACCTCACCACTTGGCTAAACGTCCAACTAAGGTATTTGTGAGGTGGAAGGGGTTTTATAGGCTTTTGGGGTTTGGGAAACTTTGCTTCCTACTGGTAGGAATGTATATCCCATACATAACAGCTTGTGGACTCTCAGGACCATGAAATAAATTAATTTATCAGGTAAGATATAAATTAATGTTTTTATATCATTACCTGTATTGCTTATTATTTTTTGTTCTGAGAACTTAAAGGGACAGTCTACTCCAGAATTGTTATTGTTTAAAAAGATAGATAATCCATTTATTATCCATTCCACAGTTTTGCATAACCTCTGTGATTACCTTGTATCTAAGCCTCTGCAGACTGCCCCCTTAATTCAGTTCTTTTGACAGACTTGCATCTTAGCCAATCAGTGTTAATTCCTAAGTAACTCCATAGGAGTGAGCACAATTATCTATATGGCAAACATGAACTAGCGTTGTCTAGCTGTAAAAAAGCTGGTCAAACTGCACTGAGATAAGAGGCAGTCTTCAAGGGCTTATAAATTAGCATATGAGCCTACCTAGGTTTAGCTTTCAACAAAGAATACCAAAAGAACCAAGCAAATTTGATGATAAAAGTAATTTTGAAAGTTGTTTTAAATTGTATGCCCTATCTGAATAATAAAAGTTTAGTGGCTACACTGAGACTTTCTAAGTGCTCATTTTGCAAGAAAACAATTAAAGGGACAGTCAAGTAAAAAAAAAAAAAACTTTCATATTTCAAATAGGGCATGTAATTTTAAACAACTTTCCAATTTACTTTTATCACCAATTTTGCTTTGTTCTCTTGGTATTCTTAGTTAAAGGCTAAACCTAGGAGGTTCATATGCTAATTTCTTAGACCTTGAAGGCCGCCTCTAATCTAAATGCATTTTGATAGTTTTTCACCACTAGAGGGCATTAGTTCACGTGTTTCATATAGATAACATTGAGCCCATGCACGTGAATTTACCATGGAGACAGCTCTGATTGGCTAAAATGCAAGTCTGTCAAAAGAACTGAAATAAGGGGGCAGTCTGCTGAGGCATAGATACAAGGTAATTACAGAGGTAAAACATGTATAATTATAACTGTGTTGGTTATGCAAAACTGGGGAATTGGTAATTAAGGGATTATCTATCTTTTAAAACAACAACAATTCTGGTGTTGACTGTCCCTTTAAGTTGTTTGCTGTCTTTTAACAGAATGTTTCTTTTAGAAAAATGTTTTTGTTTTTACTAAAGGGGGACGGTTTCATATCCTTTTAAATGGTTTTAAATCATCTTGTATTCAGATATTTTACAATGCAGCACATAATTGCTGATATATACTATGTTTGTTTGTTTTTTAATGACCTAGCACATTAAATGGATACTAAACCCATTTTTTTCTTTCATGATTCAGATACAGCATGCAATTTTAAAGGGACACTGAACCCAAATTTGTTCTTTCATGTTTCAGATACAGCATGCAATTTTAAGCAACTTTCTAATTTACTCCTATTATCAATCTTTCTTCGTTCTCTTTCTATCATTATTCGAAAAAGAAGGAATCTAAGCTTTTTTGGTTCAGTACTCTGGACAGCACTTTTAAATTGGTGGATTAATTTATCCACCAATCAGCAAGAACAACCCAGATTGTTCACCAAAACTGGACTGGCTCTTAACCTTACATTCCTGCTTTTTCAAATAAAGATAGCAAGAGAACAAAGAAAATTGCTAACAGGAGTAAATTAGAACGTTGCTTAAAATTGCATGCTCTATCTGAATCAATTTTTTTGGATTCAGTTTCCCTTTAAAGTGAAAGTAAATCCTAGCGTTTTACAAACGCTAGGATTTACTATTGAAACAAATAAAGAGGACTTTCATTCATGAAGAATAAGATACTTCATGTAGAAAGCTCCTTTATTTAATTCAATCGATCAACGTTTTTACCTTGTACAACAGCCTACAGCAAAAATGGGCTCCCATGGGCGCTCCCATGGGCGCCAAGCCGGATTTACCGCACGGCTATTGGCTAAGAGGTGAAAACGTCACCTCTTAGCCAATTTTTTTTTTTTGCCGTGGGCTGCTGTACAAGGTAAAAGCGGCGATCGATTGAATCAAATAAAGAAGCTTTCTACATTAAGTATCTTATACTTCATGAATGAAAGTCCCCTTTATTTGTTTCAATAGTAAATCCTAGCGTTTGTAAAACGCTAGGATTTACTTTCACTTTAAGTAGCAGTAAAATGGTTCAAAGCACATTTCTTCTGTCACTATTGCAGGTGCTTCTGGCTAAAAGGAAATGTGACGGCAACTTTTATGCTGTTAAGGTATTACAGAAAAAGACAATCCTGAAAAAGAAGGAGGTAAGTTAGGGGGCCATTTTACCTGTGCAGTTTCTGCTGTAGCCTAATATTATATGGTAGATTGCATGATCCTTGTAATTGGTTGTTTCCTTTCTTGAACCCGATCACGTTATCAGTGTGTTTGTGTGTATGTATGTCTTTTGCATAAGCAAGTCTATATATAAAATAGCTGCACAGTACCAATCACATGACAAACTAGACACTTGTAGACAACCATCATATCACAATGTTACATTGCTCTCCAGAATATTGCCAGGTAGGGAACTCCTATTAATATCTTACAGGTTGCATTTAATGAACAATTCTGCTCCTCAGCAAGCACATATTATGGCAGAGAGGAATGTTCTTCTTAAGAATTTAAAGCATCCCTTCCTGGTAGGACTGCACTACTCCTTCCAAACTCCGGAGAAGCTCTACTTTGTTTTGGACTATGTGAATGGAGGGGAGGTAAGGCTGTGATCTCTCAATTATGCCAGAATTCAGATAAAACTGTAACTCTATACTAGTACTGTGAAATTTGTTACTCACGATAGTGACACAATAGCTGTCATCTAAGATATTCTCTTGTACAGAAGAATACAGAGAACTGTTAGCATTTATAACATCAATAGTAGACTCTGATATGCTGCAATGGAATTATAATGCTATGCAAGAGAGGGGAGAGAGCCAGCAAAGGATTATTTGTGAGACATGTATATGAGGTTCACAATGACTCACTTTTTTACTTCAGTCTGCTTTCAGGCAGTGATTTAACCTACTCCCAGCTGTTGAGTGGCAAAAACCATGAAACAGCTGTCCTGGGATGGTCTGAATCACTGTACTAACCCTAGCTAAGCTTAAAAGTTGTGTATACAGCAATGCTATGGCATAAAGGGTGTCTGCCTAAAAGCAGACTGAAGTAAAAAAGTGATTGATTGTGAACCTCATTTACATGTCTTACACAGAATCCTTTGCTGCATTAAAAACAATGTATCCAGAGGTTTTCTGTGGGAAAAGCAAGCCTCCTGACTTGTCTAGAGGACCACTCAATACGTGTTGAAATTATTATTTTTTTTTTAAAAAGTACCAGTGCATAGATAACACGAAAATCAATCTATCTGCATTATAAAATGTAAAGATAAAAATGTAAAGTTTACAGAAAATGTACTTTAAAAATCATGCTTATTCAATTTTACCACCACACGCTGACCGCCCATGTCCAGAGGAGGATTTCCCTTCAATGACTGACAAGTGTATTTGACGAATCATTATAGCGCTAATTAGCATGATATTGTTTGTGTGCGCATGCATGCCGCTCTCTCATGCAGCTCACCTCATCAGCGCACTCGCCGTGCGCAAGCTCAAGCACAACCCTGCACAGCATAAAAGGGAGCAGCTCCGCTGTATGATCAGTAAAGCTGGAGCTGTTCCCTTTTGTGTCACTTGTAGCTCTCGTTTCTAAGTTTGTAGTGGATATAAATAAATTATGCATTTAGGCACACTTCTGATTTTGAAGTTATGCACACTTCTTTCCAAAGCGTGGTCTCGGCTTTTGTGACGTCATCGATGACATCCCGGCTCCTAGTGCGCATGTGTTGTTTTAATGCGCATGTGTTGTTTTAATGTGCATGTGTTCAGGAAAACCGTATACACGTATATATGCTATTTTCTTAGGCTAGTGCAACCCACGTGACCACAGAGGACAGGGAATTCAATATAAATTTCAAAATGATATATCAGAAAGATTATGCAGCAGATTTTAACGAGGTGTGTATATAAACAATTGTGGTCATTTTTTCTAAATGTTTCAGCACATATCCAGCAGTGTTGACTGGTACTTTAATGATCAACACAAAGAGTAATTTTCGCTACATTTTTTGCTAAGTGGAGAATTTTAAACTCACTTTTTGCCTCCCCATAATTTTAAAAGTTGTGCGTGTGTGTGTATATAGATAGATAGGTAGGAGCATGTCTGAGTCAATAACAATATCCTTTTAACTTTACTTAAAGGGACAGTTTACCCAAAAATAGTCTCTCCTTTAATTTGTTCCCAATGATCCATTTTACTTGCTTGAGTGTATTAAATGTTTGCCCTCATTCCAGCATTTGAAATAGCTGATTTAGCCTGTGGTATCCCCACCTATACTGAAAGTTTCTATACTTAAAGGACAGTAGTTTGCATAATCAACAAACGCATGATATGAAGACAATGCAATATCACTTAGTCTGAACTTCAAATGAGTAGTAGATTTTTGTTAAATAAATTGCAAAGTTATGTCTATTTCCACTCCCCCTGTACCATGTGACAGCTATCAGCCAATCACAAATGCATATACGTATATGCTGGGAATTCTTGCACATCCTCAGTAAGAGTTGGTGACTCAAAAAGTGTAAATATAAAAAGACATTTTGTTAATGGAAGTAAATTGGAATGTTGTTGGAAATTGCATGCTGTATCTCATACATAAAGTTTAATTTTGACTTGAGTGTCCCTTTAAGTCCAGGCTATTGACAGGCAATGTAAACACAGCCAGTCCAAAAATGTACACTCCCAGTGGGGTGTAGAAGAGATAACGGATAAAATGGTAATTTTCCATTGCTTTCTCTAAGTATTGAGCTTTGGTTTACAAACAGATATAAGATAAGGAAGCATGTCTGTGTACATAAAGTGATAACATAATGAGAGCTTATTTTACCTGAAAGCTTAACTCATTTCAATAATCTGTGGTTTCAAAGCACAAAACTAGCAATTTCATATAGACAAATAAACCTGAAAACGCATTTTCTCATACATTTTATACTCTGCAGCTGGCATAACAAGTCATTGGAAATACATTAAGTGAAAACAATTTTACACTTTACTGCCCCTTTAAGTAGAAAAACAATAATGTATAACATAATGTAACCTCACACACATCGTATTCACAACTATTTCACACTTGTATCTTGTGACATTCAGCTCTCACCCACTACATATATAGTATTTACAACTGCACGTTCTGATCTCTTCAGCAGTCATTTACATTACTCTTTCTCTTGATTAAAATGAGCAAGAGTCAGAACAGATCATATTTACTTCACGAACATTACAGACACAATGCCAGTGTTTCAGTACTAATGTTATTACATAAGATATGCTCATCTCTATAACCTCTTTCTTGTTCCCGTCAAGCTATTCTTCCATTTACAAAGGGAGCGTTCTTTTCTGGAGCCCCGTGCAAGATTCTACTCTGCTGAGGTGGCCAGTGCCATTGGTTATCTGCACTCTCAAAATATCATTTATAGGTGAGTCCCATTAGCGGTTAGAAAAGCCTCAGAACTTCTAACACCCCTGATTTAGCCCTCAGTGACAAGTAGGTCTCTGATTTACAGCACAGCTTTCAGGTTCCTCTAACAACATTGTATTTACAAGGCAATAGAAGAGGGAAGTAACAGTTATATTACATTTGTTGAAGCCGTCAGGATCTCTAAAAGTGGCGTTATTTGATGAATGATCATAATATCTTGTTCCTAACAGGGATTTAAAACCAGAAAACATTCTGTTGGACAGCCAGGTAAGAAGATATTATTTATGTCACCTTACTGATGCGGTAAAGTGAAATCTGCCTGATTACATTAACTACCATATGCAATATAAAATGATTAGTTAGCATGGAAGGGTATACTGGCTCACATTGTAACCAGAGCCAAGTTTGTATATTGGATTTTATGTTAATAAAGCTCTTTGGAAATTTAAAAAAAAATAAAAAAAAAAATGATTAGTTAGCTAATGGAGATGTGGGGGAAACATGAACCCTAAAAGGCTTCTCTAGCCACCCCTTCATTTCCTCGGCAGCCTGAAAAAATGTCAACTCTCCTCACCTCACCCATAATGGATATTAACTCCAATAAAAATACTGGTCAGTGCATCCTTTTTGAGTACTTTGGGGCAACATTCAGCACTTTAAAGGGATATTAAACAGTCTGTTTCATTGCAATAACCAGTGCCTTATACTTAAAGGGGCAGTCTAGTCAAAATTAAACTTTCATGATTCAGTCAGGACATGTAATTTTAAACAGGTTTCCATTTACTTTTATCATCAAATTTGCTTTGTTCTCTTGTTATTCTATGTTGAAAGCTAAACCTTGGTAGGCTCATATGCTAATTTATAAGCATTGTAACAGTTTTTTGCTAGGCAGTGCTAGTTCACGTGTGCCATATATACGAGTCAGCACTGATTAGCTAAAATGCAAGGCTGTCAAAAGAACTGAGTTAAGCGGGCTGTCTGCAGGGACTTAGATACAAGGTAATCAAAGAGGTAAAAAGAATATTAATATAACAGTGTTGGTTATACAAAACTGAGGAATGGGTAATAAAGGGATTATCTATCTTTATAAACAATAATAATTCTGGAGTAGACTGTCCCTTTAAGTGAAAAGACTAGATAAACATGGAGTCAGATTTGCTGATGCTCAGAACTGCCAGAATGAAACTCCACTCGTATCACACTGGGGCAGGAGCTACAGTGAGGAAGTGCTAATTTTTTTGCAATAAAATAATTAAGTAGTTTACTGGGGGTTTTTTTTATTTTATTTTTTTTACACAATCTTTTTCTTTTTATGATTACTTTGATATAACATATTTGTTTTTACCAAAGAAGCACTGTTTAATATCACTTTAAATTTTAAATAAAAACTTTGTTCAAAGTGAAAGGGCTCACCTGCCATGTCTGTTCAGGGCCAGCAGTTCTCTGTGGCTCCAAATCAGTGATTTAACTATGTGTTTAACCAATTTGCCAAGGTTTAACACAAAGACTTGCAGGCTATGTGGTGCTAGAATCACATGCTCTAACAAATTAGAGCATGCAATTTTTGCACTATAATGTCCATTTAAACTATAGCTGAACTACCATGCAGCTGTAATATAAAGTTACAGTGTACTGTAAAAATGTTTTCCCCTTAATGTGTTTCCAATAACTTGCTGTATTTGCTGCAGAGTATAAAATGTATGGGAATTTGTTCCTTTACATTTATTTTTGTATATGGAATAGCTGTGTTTTTATTTTTTAAACCACAATCCATTAAAATGGACTGAGCTTGTAGGGAGCTCAGATCTCCTTATCTTATCACATTCTACACACCGAAATGATTCCTCATCATATCTCTGTATGGATACCAAAGCCCAATACTTACAGTAGGGCCCAATGATCCAAAGCTCTCTATTCTGGCAAGATTATCTAAGAAGTCAACAGTACGGAGAGATCTCTCAAATAATATCTGAAATTTTAACTTGTTAACGGTTTATCTCACTAGAAAGGGTGTGAAGGAGAGACCCATACATTACAATATGTCTAAAACAAATTCTAAAGAATTTATGTGATATCTCTCCATGACGGCGAGTTTTTGATCATTGGGCCCTTATTTCTTAATTCTTAAGTATTGAAATGTTCAGTATAGGTGTCAGATTCTATTTCAAATGAAAAATAAAGGTAAAGGAGCTAGTTGTGAATAATTTTATAATCTCCAGCAAGCAAAATGGACTATTGGGAACACATTAAAGGGGGGTGGGGTGTTACAGTACACTGTCCCTTTAAGTCCTGTGATTGCAGGTATGTTTCTCTCTCTCTGTCTCTCACACAAATATAACATGAAGCCAAATAGGTAGAAACTGCATTTTAAGAGCTTGTTTTAACACTGCGTTCTGAGATTGCAGAGTTAATAGAAAAGTACCAATTCATAGTTTTTCATTAGATAGTAGATGCTATACTGCTTGGAGCCTCTTTTATTTTTCAGAACCTCTTATCTAATGGCACCTTTTTTTGCAGATTCATTGTAATCTCGGGCTTCATTTAGCTATTCTGAGTCATTCTACTATCTCTTGTGTCAAATAGCAATCCATTATTTTTCATGCAAAGTACATTGTGTGGCTTTATTGTTGGATTTGTAGATGTAAAGTTAGTCCAATTCATTTGAAAATCCCACAATAACCAAATTTATCTAATGTTTTTAAATTAATTCATGGTGCACTATTCTGTAGTTGTTCACAAGATCTTTTTACTTTTCAAATCTTTAAACTATGACATGTTTTAACAATTAAAATACAATCATTATAATACATTTAATGAAGTGGACATATAAACATGTAAATTATTTAAAATAAAAAAATACATGAAATGATTAATTTTGCACATATCTTGAATAGATAATATATAATGATTCACACTCATCGTCAATCGTGAATCAGCTGGCATGTTTTATTTCCGCTTTGGCCACATGGTTTCATAAAGGTTTCAATGCAAATCCTGCATTTCCCCGGTTTCTTATAGTTTCTATTTCTCTTTTTACCATGCATAACTGTTTTTTGCAGTTATATAGTTTACCCATTCAAATATAGACATATCTATGTAAATCAGATTACACATAATCAGACTTAGAGGTTTGTGTTACTGGATATCTATTTGAATTATTAGTTAAAGTAGCCCAGAGAGTGGGGCATTAATGCTAAGAATTAAAGAAAAAGGTAGATGAGATTAATGATGCTATAAGAAAAGTCACATTCCAGTACAGGTGTGGTGTGCTAGGGTTTAAAACCTTTTTTGCCTGTTTTATATGTGATATAACACAATGTCATTACTTCTTCTGTAAAGTGTTGCTTTTTTAACTTTAGGGACATGTAGTGCTGACTGATTTTGGGCTGTGTAAAGAGGGGATGGAACCCGAAGAGACCACCAGCACATTCTGTGGGACCCCAGAGGTCTGTACATCACCAACTTGTCAAGTCTGATTAGATAGTTTGACTCACTGTTTGAGGTTTTCTTCTCCAGGCCCCCAGAGGCAGGACGTTTCTCCACTTTCTGCGATGGGATTTTTTTAATGAAAAATTTTCTGCAGGTTATTTTTAAATAAAATAAAATTTTAAATTAGGCAGTTACACTAAAGCACCAGTTCAATATTGCAATGTGTTGATTAACTAAAGAATAAAGCACTTTTTAAAGTTTTATAATATAGTGCAGCAGTTGAAAATTGCATTGCAAATTAGCTAAAAGAAAACAGAATTTATGCTTACCTGATAAATTACTTTCTCCAACGGTGTGTCCGGTCCACGGCGTCATCCATAACTTGTGGGATATTCTCTTCCCCAACAGGAAATGGCAAAGAGCACAGCAAAAGCTGTCCATATAGCCCCTCCCAGGCTCCGCCCCCCCCCCAGTCATTCGACCGACGGTTAGGAGAAAAAAAGGAGAAACTATAGGGTGCCGTGGTGACTGTAGTGTATAGAGAAAGAAATTTTTCAAACCTAATTAAAAAACCAGGGCGGGCCGTAGACCGGACACACCGTTGGAGAAAGTAATTTATCAGGTAAGCATAAATTCTGTTTTCTCCAACATTGGTGTGTCCGGTCCACGGCGTCATCCATAACTTGAGGGAACCAATACCAAAGCTTTAGGACACGGATGAAGGGAGGGAGCAAATCAGGTTACCTAAACAGAAGGCACCACGGCTTGCAAAACCTTTCTCCCAAAAATAGCCTCCGAAGAAGCATAAGTATCAAATTTGTAGAATTTGGCAAAAGTGTGCAGAGAAGACCAAGTCGCTGCCTTACATATCTGATCAACAGAAGCCTCGTTCTTGAAGGCCCATGTGGAAGCCACAGCCCTAGTAGAGTGAGCTGTGATTCGTTCAGGAGGCTGCCGTCCGGCAGTCTCATAAGCCAATCGGATGATGCTTTTCAGCCAGAAAGAAAGAGAGGTAGCAGTAGCTTTTTGTCCTCTCCTCTTACCAGAATAAACGACAAACAAAGAAGAAGTTTGTCTGAAATCCTTTGTTGCTTCTAAATAGAACTTTAAAGCACGGACTACATCTAAATTGTGTAACAAACGTTCCTTCTTTGAAACTGGATTCGGACACAAAGAAGGAACAACTATTTCCTGGTTAATATTCTTGTTGGAAACAACTTTTGGAAGAAAACCAGGCTTGGTACGCAAAACAACCTTATCTGAATGGAATACCAGATAGGGTGGATCACACTGCAAAGCAGATAATTCAGAAACTCTTCTAGCAGAAGAAATAGCAACCAAAAACAGAACTTTCCAAGATAGTAACTTGATATCTATGGAATGTAAGGTTTCAAACGGAACCCCTTGAAGAACTGAAAGAACTAAATTTAGACTCCAGGGAGGAGTCAAGGGTCTGTAAACAGGCTTGATTCTGACCAAAGCCTGTACAAAAGCTTGTACATCTGGCACAGCTGCCAGTCGTTTGTGTAACAAGACAGATAAAGCAGAAATCTGTCCTTTTAGAGAACTCGCTGACAATCCCTTATCCAAACCTTCTTGGAGAAAGGAGAGGATCTTAGGAATTTTAATCTTACTCCAGGAGAATCCCTTGGATTCACACCAACAGATATATCTTTTCCATATTTTATGGTAAATCTTTCTAGTCACAGGTTTTCTGGCTTGGACCAGAGTATCTATCACTGAATCTGAAAACCCACGCTTGGATAAAATCAAGCGTTCAATTTCCAAGCAGACAGCTGCAGAGAAACTAGATTTGGATGTTCGAATGGACCTTGTACTAGAAGATCCTGTCTCAAAGGTAGCTTCCATGGTGGAGCCGATGACATATTCACCAGGTCTGCATACCAAGTCCTGCGCGGCCACGCAGGAGCTATCAGAATCACCGAGGCCTTCTCCTGTTTGATCCTGGCTACAAGCCTGGGAAGGAGAGGGAACGGTGGAAACGCATAAGCTAGGTTGAACGACCAAGGCGCCACTAATGCATCCACTAGAGTCGCCTTGGGATCCCTGGATCTGGACCCGTAGCAAGGAACCTTGAAGTTCTGACGAGACGCCATCAGATCCATGTCTGGAATGCCCCATAATTGGGTTAACTGGGCAAAGACCTCCGGGTGGAGTTCCCACTCCCCCGGATGAAAAGTCTGACGACTCAGATAATCCGCTTCCCAGTTGTCTACTCCTGGGATGTGGATTGCAGATAGGTGGCAGTAGTGATCCTCCGCCCATTTGATGATCTTGGATACCTCTGTCATCGCCAAGGAACTCTTTGTTCCCCCCTGATGATTGATGTAAGCTACAGTCGTCATGTTGTCCGACTGGAATCTTATGAATCCGGCCTTCGCTAGTTAAGGCCAAGCCTGGAGAGCATTGAATATCGCTCTCAGTTCCAGGATGTTTATCGGGAGAAGAGACTCTTCCCGAGACCATAGACCCTGAGCTTTCATGGAGTCCCAGACCGTGCCCCAGCCTAATAGACTGGCGTCGGTCGTGACAATGACCCACTCTGGTCTGCGGAAACTCAGTCCCTGAGACAGGTGATCCTGAGTCAACCACCAACGGAGTGAGTCCCTGGTTAACTGGTCTACTTGAATCTGAGGAGACAAGTCTGCAAATTCCCCATTCCACTGATTGAGCATGCACAGTTGTAATGGTCTTAGATGAATTCGAGCAAAAGGAACTATGTCCATTGCTGCCACCATCAATCCTACTACTTCCATGCACTGAGCTATGGAAGGCTGCAGAATAGAGAGAAGAACTTGACAAGCGTTTAGAAGCTTTGACTTTCTGACTTCTGTCAAGAAGATCTTCATTTCTAAAGAATCTATTATTGTTCCTAAAAAGGGAACTCTTGTCGACGGAGATAGTGAACTCTTTTCTACGTTCACCTTCCACCCGTGAGATCTGAGAAAGGCTAGAACAATGTCTGTATGAGCCTTTGCCTTGGAAAGAGACGACGCTTGAATTAGAATGTCGTCCAGATAAGGTGCCACTGCAATGCCCCTTGGTCTTAGAACCGCTAGAAGGGACCCGAGCACCTTTGTGAAAATTCTGGGAGCAGTGGCTAGTCCGAATGGGAGAGCCACGAACTGATAATGATTGTCCAGAAAGGCGAACCTTAGGAACTGATGATGATCTTTGTGGATAGGAATATGTAGATACGCGTCCTTTAAATCCACGGTAGTCATATATTGACCCTCCTGGATTGTAGGTAAAATTGTTCGAATGGTTTCCATTTTGAACGATGGAACTCTGAGAAATTTGTTTAGAATTTTTAAATCCAGAATTGGTCTGAAAGTTCCCTCTTTTTTGGGAACTACAAACAGATTTGAGTAAAACCCCTGACCTTGTTCCACAGTTGGGACTGGGTGTATCACTCCCATCTTTAACAGGTCTTCTACACAATGTAAGAAGAAAAAATGGGGTTTATTTAGCAGCGCTAAAAAAAGCTAGGAAATGATGATACCAATCTAATTTATGTTTTATACAATCTATTTTATTTAAAAATTCTTATAACACATAAAAACAACAGCAAATGCTTTTCCTAATTAATAAAGGGACGTCTCCCTTATACAACACTTATAAAAACAGACTAGAACCATATAATCCTAGAATTTCAGGTATAAAGGAATTAATTCTATAGATAACATATGGCAAGCAACAAATTTCTAAGATAAATGGTGAATTAAATATTTAAAAGGCACAAATGTATCAATCCTAATAGCTTTACAGTTCTTCAGTAACAAATTCAGTTATAAAGTTACACAGTTACTTTCCTTGGACATATAATTGGCTCAGGTGTGCTGGATAGTTAAAAAGGCAAAAAACAGCCAATATTCTGATTTAGGTGCCAAAGCAATCGTGGTTAATGGAAATGGTTAATTTAACAGATGAATACCTTGATGTCTTTAAAGTTCAGTTTGCGTGTTTTAAAAAACGTAGTGCAAATTAGTGTAGAGGTACCTTAATCTGTCCTGGTTGCAACCGCTGATTATCTTCACTGTGAGGGATTCACAGACTGTTTGTTCCTGGTGCTTCTGATAAGTCACCTGACCTTCTCTTTGATTCAGAGGTCAGGGGTGATGATCCGTTCTGGTGATGTAGTTATCCTTTTTTTTGTTTTCCTTTCTTCTTATAGCCCAAATATTGTTTTCATCTGGGTTCCCTCAGACTTCTTAAGGTTTGAAGAAATCTTTGGTCAGTGTTTAGCAGTAACACCGTATTCCCTGAAGTTACCAAAGGTAGATTTTAACTTGCAGGGTCAGGAGAAAAGTTTAAAGTTGCAGGGTCACACAGCTTTGTGACAGTAGTAAATGAAGTTTAGTAGAGTGTAGCAGGTCCCATTCAACGCGTTTCACCCTTCTGGGCTTTATCAAGAATGCTTATCCTGCTAGCTTCTGGCTTTTTAAAGGTATGAATGTGTTTTGATTGGTTCCTTCATTTCCTTTTGATTTCTATCAACACCTGTGTGGCTTCCAATGTAAAGGTGGACTTTATTTAAGTTGGTAATGATTGTTTCTGTGTTGTTATTTAGTTACATGATACACAAGGAAGAGAACTTATCATTTCTGCTTTATTAGCATTCACACAATTCAACTTATATATTTCAATTCTAAAGTGCCTTTATTAGATAATATACATTTAGATCGTGCAAACTTAAAATTACCTAAACTGAAACGAAAATATAAGAATCAGAATTACCATTCCCATATCTAGAATTATTGTAAGTGGGTGAAAATTAATGATATATATATATTCCTTTTCAACAAAGGATAGTAAGTTCAACAATTTATAAATTTGTAACAATTTAAAAAATGGACGAAACGAAAATATAAGAATCAGAATCATCATTCCCATATCTAGAATTATTGTTAGTGGGTAAATGTTAACGATATATACATATTCCTTTTCAACAAAGGATAGTAAGTTCAACAATTTATACATTTGTAACAATTTAAAAATGGACGAAACGAAAATATAAGAATCAGAATCATCATTCCCATATCTAGAATTATTGTTAGTGGGTAAAAATTAACGATATATACATATTCCTTTTCAACAAAGGATAGTAAGTTCAACAATTTATAAATTTGTAACAATTTAAAAATGGACGAAACGAAAATATAAGAATCAGAATCATCATTCCCATATCTAGAATTATTGTTAGTGGGTAAAAATTAACGATATATACATATTCCTTTTCAACAAAGGATAGTAAGTTCAACAATTTATAAATTAACAATTTAAAAATGGATGTACAATTAAATCAGAAATTATCAATCCCATAACTAGAGTTATTGCTAGTGGGTAAAAATATGGCTTATTCAATTAATTTATTTATTTTAGGGGGATAAAAATTCCTTTTTAATTACTAGAAAAATGAATTTATATAGGGCTTGTACTATCTTTGCCCAAGATAAATTGAAATGTTATTGCTTATTTAATGTATGTGAGTATTTTCTATATAAGTGGCTGATTTAACCTGGAAAATGTTCGCATATTGTAAGAGACTTTTATAAGAAGGGGGAAATGTCTATCTCAGAGTTCAAGCCTCCAGGTTGGAGGGTATTCATTAGGTATATAATTTCAGCTTCTGCCTTTAGGAGTTTATTTTCCCAGTTTCCCCCTCTCCAGTCGGGGTGAACTTTTTTAATTCCCCAATATTTAAAATCTTTAAGGTTGTTGTTGTGTACTTCCCTAAAGTGGCGATAGATATAAGGGTCAAGGTTACCCCTATCTATGCAAGAGAGGTGCTCCCTTATCCTTTCACGGAGCATTCTGGTTGTTTCTCCTATGTAAATTTTTTTACATGAACATTGAATGGCGTAAATAACGCCTTTATCTTGACATCTAATTGTGTCTCTTATTTTGAAAGTAAAGTTTCCACTTTTTGATTTTAAAATCTTTTGTTTACTACTAAATTTACAGGCCCGGCATCTAAAACAGGGGAAAAAACCATTTAAAGGATTTCCGTCTAGGCACCTTTGAGTGTCTTTCTTCTTTATGCTTTTCAATTGACTGGGAGCTAGTAGGCTCTTCAAATTCTGTGCTTTCCTATATATTATTTTTGGGTTTTCCCCCACTTTTCCCCCTATGATGGGATCAGTTTGTACTAAGTGCCAATGTTTTTTTAAAACTCTTTGGATGTTTAGGTTGTCATGACTGAACTCAGTTATAAAGGGCACATTAATTTCATCTCGATTTTCTTTGATATCTTTTGTTTTATATTCTAAGAGGTCCCTCCTTACTTTCTTATCTACCTCTTGTTTAGCTTCATTGATTACTTCTGGACTATATTCTCTTTCTAAGAATTTCCTTTCTAAGATCTTTATTTGATCCTGATAATCTGTCATTCTTGAGCAATTCCGTTTAATTCTTAAATATTGCCCTTTAGGGACATTGTCTTTCCACTTTTTCATGTGGCAGCTGTTATAATGGATTAGATTATTGGCATCCACCTTTTTAAAATGTGTTTTGGTTATTAATTGGTTTTCTACAATTTCGATATCTAAGTCCAAGAAGGTGATTTGGCTTTTGCTATAGTTACTGGTAAAGGATAGTCCCATTTCATTTTTATTCATATCTGTCAGAATAGTGTTTAGATCAGTTTCACTACCCCCCCATATAAAGAACAGGTCATCTATGTATCTGCTATAGAGCACAAGATCCGCGCCCAGACTATGCCTAGGGAAGAAACCTTCCTCCCAATATCCCATAAAGAGATTGGCATAGCTGGGTGCGAATCTTGTGCCCATAGCTGTTCCCTTCTTTTGAATGTAAAATTTGTCCTCAAATGAGAAATAATTATGGCCTAGGATGAATTTTATTCCATCCTCTATGAATTTCTTTTGTTCCATACATAGTTTGTTGTCCCTATCTAGGGTATTTGAGATTGCCATCAGTCCCAAATCATGACTTATATTGGTGTAAAGCGACGAAACATCGCATGTCACTAATGTGTAGTGTGATTCCCACTTAATTACCTCTAATTTTTTCAAGATGTCAGTGGTATCCTTTAGGTAAGAGGGTAATTTTTTAACATAGCCCTGTAGGTATCCATCTATGTATTTCGAGAGGTTGGAGGTGAGGGAGTTAATACCCGATATTATGGGTCTACCGGGGGGATTATTTAGATTTTTATGAATCTTTGGTAAGAAATATAGAATTGGTATTTTTGGAAATTTTGTAAATAGAAAATCAAATTCTTTTTTATTTATAATTTGTTTTTCTCTTGCATCCTCTAATAATTTGGTTAGTTCACCCAGAAATTTCTTGGTTGGATTTAGTTTTAGTTCCTGATATGTATCCCCTTCATTAAGTAATCTTTGTGCTTCTTCTATATATTTATCTCTGTCCATGATTACAACCCCACCCCCTTTATCTGCCGGTTTAATTACTATGCTGGTATCATTTTGCAATTCTTTAAGAACTGTTCTTTCTTTGTAAGTTAAATTTTTTGGTATCTTATTGTTAGTTTTTATTTTCTTAATATCTTCCTGAACCAATTTTTCGAATAATTCAATATTCCTTCCTTTTTCATTTGTCGGATAAAAAGTGGATTTCGGTTTCATTTTTGAATGAATTACTTGTGGTATTACTATGTTACTATTTGAGGCCATAGGCGATATGGTGGGTGTCTCTTTTGGTTGTTGCCAATTTCTCTCTATTGGATCCCGTAGGAAATATTTTTTCAAGGTTAACTTCCTTACAAACTGGCTCACATGTATGTGTGTGTTGAATTTGTTTAATCTCGTAGAGGGAGCATAGCTAAGGCCTAAGTTTAACACTCTTTCTTCCTCTGTGGTTAAAGTTTTTTTACTAATATTGAAAATGCCACTTTTTTGTTGTATTTTTATTTCACTCTTTTTATTTCCCTGTCTTTTTCTTTTTCCTCCTCTACATCCTCTCTTATTCTTTTTCTCATTCCCACTGGTGGGTCTTTTGAATGTTCTGTTTGTTTTGAAGTGCTGGGTCTTTGTGGGCTCATCTCTAAAAAATAATTCATGTTTTTTTTGTTGTTCTTTCTCTTCTAATAGTGTAAATCTATTCGTGGTGTCTATTCTCCATTCTTTTTCAGGTTCTGTTTGTATTCGTGTGTTGTAATTATGTTCTCTATTATTTCTATATTCCCAATCTCTATTACGGTTGTTGTACCCCTGGTATCTTGGTTTATTGTCATTTGGCCAATAACTATATGCTATGTGGCCCCTTGGTTGGTTATGCTCTTCATAATAATCATCCTGTCTTCTATAGTGGTTATAGTTATGGTTCTCAAAAAAGTTACGATTTGTATGGGGTCTTCTATAGTCATTATAGCTTGGGTGTTCAGGTGGGTTTCTATTTGTATTTGTCATGTATTGTGGTCCCCTAGGTCTATAATAGTTTGTTCTGTAGTTTGATTTATATTGTTGAGGTCTGAATTCAGTAGTTTCCCTATAGTTTATCCTTTTTGGAGTTCTGTCATATGGTGTCCTATTTTCTTGATTTTGATCATTGTATTGATATGACTTGGATTGGTGATAAGGGGAATTAGAATAATTTTCCCTTATGGCATGTGCATTGTGTTTGTAATTACCTGTGTTACCCTCAAAATGTTGATTTTTCTGTCTCTCTTCCCTATTATTTATTTTCTCCTCTTCTCTGTTTGCAACTTCATTATAATCTTCCTTATCCCTCTTTAATTTTCTTATTTTAACCTCCTGTAATTCCATACTTAAATTGTCCAATTTTTTCATAATGTCTATCTGTGAATTTTTAAAGTCAACATTTTCTTTTTCATTACTTAATTTATTTTTTATGGTGATTATGTTCTTCTCAACTATGTCAAGTGAATCTTCTCGTGATCTCTTTAAAATTTGTAATAGTGTTGTGGATGCATTTTTTAATGTCTCATCCCATTCCTTTTGGAATTTATCTTTTAATTCAAAAGTGCAATTTTTTCTCAACCTTAATCCTCTTGGTGCAATCCCTAAACTAATATATTTATCAAGAAACTTTAGTTCCATTTTTTGCTTTAATTCAGTCGTCATAAGTTTTTCTAATTCAAACATTATTTCAGTGATATTCAGATAGGGGCTTACTTTTATTCTTTCCTCATTCTCTACTATATCTTTGAGAGTTTTTTCTCTCCATGTGAAAATGTCATCTTCCATCTTAAGACAGCTCACTAGTCTGGAGTGTTAAAAACACCCCAAGAGGGAACAATAGGTATTTATGTGTAGTGTGATAGGAGCGCCTAAAGGTGGATTCCTGCTGCTAAAAAAGTTCTTCCCTCAAAGAGAACTAAATGGTGGATAAGAAGAAAAAATGGGGTTTATTTAGCAGCGCTAAAAAAAGCTAGGAAATGATGATACCAATCTAATTTATGTTTTATACAATCTATTTTATTTAAAAATTCTTATAACACATAAAAACAACAGCAAATGCTTTTCCTAATTAATAAAGGGACGTCTCCCTTATACAACACTTATAAAAACAGACTAGAACCATATAATCCTAGAATTTCAGGTATAAAGGAATTAATTCTATAGATAACATATGGCAAGCAACAAATTTCTAAGATAAATGGTGAATTAAATATTTAAAAGGCACAAATGTATCAATCCTAATAGCTTTACAGTTCTTCAGTAACAAATTCAGTTATAAAGTTACACAGTTACTTTCCTTGGACATATAATTGGCTCAGGTGTGCTGGATAGTTAAAAAGGCAAAAAACAGCCAATATTCTGATTTAGGTGCCAAAGCAATCGTGGTTAATGGAAATGGTTAATTTAACAGATGAATACCTTGATGTCTTTAAAGTTCAGTTTGCGTGTTTTAAAAAACGTAGTGCAAATTAGTGTAGAGGTACCTTAATCTGTCCTGGTTGCAACCGCTGATTATCTTCACTGTGAGGGATTCACAGACTGTTTGTTCCTGGTGCTTCTGATAAGTCACCTGACCTTCTCTTTGATTCAGAGGTCAGGGGTGATGATCCGTTCTGGTGATGTAGTTATCCTTTTTTTTGTTTTCCTTTCTTCTTATAGCCCAAATATTGTTTTCATCTGGGTTCCCTCAGACTTCTTAAGGTTTGAAGAAATCTTTGGTCAGTGTTTAGCAGTAACACCGTATTCCCTGAAGTTACCAAAGGTAGATTTTAACTTGCAGGGTCAGGAGAAAAGTTTAAAGTTGCAGGGTCACACAGCTTTGTGACAGTAGTAAATGAAGTTTAGTAGAGTGTAGCAGGTCCCATTCAACGCGTTTCACCCTTCTGGGCTTTATCAAGAATGCTTATCCTGCTAGCTTCTGGCTTTTTAAAGGTATGAATGTGTTTTGATTGGTTCCTTCATTTCCTTTTGATTTCTATCAACACCTGTGTGGCTTCCAATGTAAAGGTGGACTTTATTTAAGTTGGTAATGATTGTTTCTGTGTTGTTATTTAGTTACATGATACACAAGGAAGAGAACTTATCATTTCTGCTTTATTAGCATTCACACAATTCAACTTATATATTTCAATTCTAAAGTGCCTTTATTAGATAATATACATTTAGATCGTGCAAACTTAAAATTACCTAAACTGAAACGAAAATATAAGAATCAGAATTACCATTCCCATATCTAGAATTATTGTAAGTGGGTGAAAATTAATGATATATATATATTCCTTTTCAACAAAGGATAGTAAGTTCAACAATTTATAAATTTGTAACAATTTAAAAATGGACGAAACGAAAATATAAGAATCAGAATCATCATTCCCATATCTAGAATTATTGTTAGTGGGTAAATGTTAACGATATATACATATTCCTTTTCAACAAAGGATAGTAAGTTCAACAATTTATACATTTGTAACAATTTAAAAATGGACGAAACGAAAATATAAGAATCAGAATCATCATTCCCATATCTAGAATTATTGTTAGTGGGTAAAAATTAACGATATATACATATTCCTTTTCAACAAAGGATTCATCTGTTAAATTAACCATTTCCATTAACCACGATTGCTTTGGCACCTAAATCAGAATATTGGCTGTTTTTTGCCTTTTTAACTATCCAGCACACCTGAGCCAATTATATGTCCAAGGAAAGTAACTGTGTAACTTTATAACTGAATTTGTTACTGAAGAACTGTAAAGCTATTAGGATTGATACATTTGTGCCTTTTAAATATTTAATTCACCATTTATCTTAGAAATTTGTTGCTTGCCATATGTTATCTATAGAATTAATTCCTTTATACCTGAAATTCTAGGATTATATGGTTCTAGTCTGTTTTTATAAGTGTTGTATAAGGGAGACGTCCCTTTATTAATTAGGAAAAGCATTTGCTGTTGTTTTTATGTGTTATAAGAATTTTTAAATAAAATAGATTGTATAAAACATAAATTAGATTGGTATCATCATTTCCTAGCTTTTTTTAGCGCTGCTAAATAAACCCCATTTTTTCTTCTTATCCACCATTTAGTTCTCTTTGAGGGAAGAACTTTTTTAGCAGCAGGAATCCACCTTTAGGCGCTCCTATCACACTACACATAAATACCTATTGTTCCCTCTTGGGGTGTTTTTAACACTCCAGACTAGTGAGCTGTCTTAAGATGGAAGATGACATTTTCACATGGAGAGAAAAAACTCTCAAAGATATAGTAGAGAATGAGGAAAGAATAAAAGTAAGCCCCTATCTGAATATCACTGAAATAATGTTTGAATTAGAAAAACTTATGACGACTGAATTAAAGCAAAAAATGGAACTAAAGTTTCTTGATAAATATATTAGTTTAGGGATTGCACCAAGAGGATTAAGGTTGAGAAAAAATTGCACTTTTGAATTAAAAGATAAATTCCAAAAGGAATGGGATGAGACATTAAAAAATGCATCCACAACACTATTACAAATTTTAAAGAGATCACGAGAAGATTCACTTGACATAGTTGAGAAGAACATAATCACCATAAAAAATAAATTAAGTAATGAAAAAGAAAATGTTGACTTTAAAAATTCACAGATAGACATTATGAAAAAATTGGACAATTTAAGTATGGAATTACAGGAGGTTAAAATAAGAAAATTAAAGAGGGATAAGGAAGATTATAATGAAGTTGCAAACAGAGAAGAGGAGAAAATAAATAATAGGGAAGAGAGACAGAAAAATCAACATTTTGAGGGTAACACAGGTAATTACAAACACAATGCACATGCCATAAGGGAAAATTATTCTAATTCCCCTTATCACCAATCCAAGTCATATCAATACAATGATCAAAATCAAGAAAATAGGACACCATATGACAGAACTCCAAAAAGGATAAACTATAGGGAAACTACTGAATTCAGACCTCAACAATATAAATCAAACTACAGAACAAACTATTATAGACCTAGGGGACCACAATACATGACAAATACAAATAGAAACCCACCTGAACACCCAAGCTATAATGACTATAGAAGACCCCATACAAATCGTAACTTTTTTGAGAACCATAACTATAACCACTATAGAAGACAGGATGATTATTATGAAGAGCATAACCAACCAAGGGGCCACATAGCATATAGTTATTGGCCAAATGACAATAAACCAAGATACCAGGGGTACAACAACCGTAATAGAGATTGGGAATATAGAAATAATAGAGAACATAATTACAACACACGAATACAAACAGAACCTGAAAAAGAATGGAGAATAGACACCACGAATAGATTTACACTATTAGAAGAGAAAGAACAACAAAAAAACATGAATTATTTTTTAGAGATGAGCCCACAAAGACCCAGCACTTCAAAACAAACAGAACATTCAAAAGACCCACCAGTGGGAATGAGAAAAAGAATAAGAGAGGATGTAGAGGAGGAAAAAGAAAAAGACAGGGAAATAAAAAGAGTGAAATAAAAATACAACAAAAAAGTGGCATTTTCAATATTAGTAAAAAAAACCACAGAGGAAGAAAGAGTGTTAAACTTAGGCCTTAGCTATGCTCCCTCTACGAGATTAAACAAATTCAACACACACATACATGTGAGCCAGTTTGTAAGGAAGTTAACCTTGAAAAAATATTTCCTACGGGATCCAATAGAGAGAAATTGGCAACAACCAAAAGAGACACCCACCATATCGCCTATGGCCTCAAATAGTAACATAGTAATACCACAAGTAATTCATTCAAAAATGAAACCGAAATCCACTTTTTATCCCACAAATGAAAAAGGAAGGAATATTGAATTATTTGAAAAATTGGTTCAGGAAGATATTAAGAAAATAAAAACTAACAATAAGATACCAAAAAATTTAACTTACAAAGAAAGAACAGTTCTTAAAGAATTGCAAAATGATACCAGCATAGTAATTAAACCGGCAGATAAAGGGGGTGGGGTTGTAATCATGGACAGAGATAAATATATAGAAGAAGCACAAAGATTACTTAATGAAGGGGATACATATCAGGAACTAAAACTAAATCCAACCAAGAAATTTCTGGGTGAACTAACCAAATTATTAGAGGATGCAAGAGAAAAACAAATTATAAATAAAAAAGAATTTGATTTTCTATTTACAAAATTTCCAAAAATACCAATTCTATATTTCTTACCAAAGATTCATAAAAATCTAAATAATCCCCCCGGTAGACCCATAATATCGGGTATTAACTCCCTCACCTCCAACCTCTCGAAATACATAGATGGATACCTACAGGGCTATGTTAAAAAATTACCCTCTTACCTAAAGGATACCACTGACATCTTGAAAAAATTAGAGGTAATTAAGTGGGAATCACACTACACATTAGTGACATGCGATGTTTCGTCGCTTTACACCAATATAAGTCATGATTTGGGACTGATGGCAATCTCAAATACCCTAGATAGGGACAACAAACTATGTATGGAACAAAAGAAATTCATAGAGGATGGAATAAAATTCATCCTAGGCCATAATTATTTCTCATTTGAGGACAAATTTTACATTCAAAAGAAGGGAACAGCTATGGGCACAAGATTCGCACCCAGCTATGCCAATCTCTTTATGGGATATTGGGAGGAAGGTTTCTTCCCTAGGCATAGTCTGGGCGCGGATCTTGTGCTCTATAGCAGATACATAGATGACCTGTTCTTTATATGGGGGGGTAGTGAAACTGATCTAAACACTATTCTGACAGATATGAATAAAAATGAAATGGGACTATCCTTTACCAGTAACTATAGCAAAAGCCAAATCACCTTCTTGGACTTAGATATCGAAATTGTAGAAAACCAATTAATAACCAAAACACATTTTAAAAAGGTGGATGCCAATAATCTAATCCATTATAACAGCTGCCACATGAAAAAGTGGAAAGACAATGTCCCTAAAGGGCAATATTTAAGAATTAAACGGAATTGCTCAAGAATGACAGATTATCAGGATCAAATAAAGATCTTAGAAAGGAAATTCTTAGAAAGAGAATATAGTCCAGAAGTAATCAATGAAGCTAAACAAGAGGTAGATAAGAAAGTAAGGAGGGACCTCTTAGAATATAAAACAAAAGATATCAAAGAAAATCGAGATGAAATTAATGTGCCCTTTATAACTGAGTTCAGTCATGACAACCTAAACATCCAAAGAGTTTTAAAAAAACATTGGCACTTAGTACAAACTGATCCCATCATAGGGGGAAAAGTGGGGGAAAACCCAAAAATAATATATAGGAAAGCACAGAATTTGAAGAGCCTACTAGCTCCCAGTCAATTGAAAAGCATAAAGAAGAAAGACACTCAAAGGTGCCTAGACGGAAATCCTTTAAATGGTTTTTTCCCCTGTTTTAGATGCCGGGCCTGTAAATTTAGTAGTAAACAAAAGATTTTAAAATCAAAAAGTGGAAACTTTACTTTCAAAATAAGAGACACAATTAGATGTCAAGATAAAGGCGTTATTTACGCCATTCAATGTTCATGTAAAAAAATTTACATAGGAGAAACAACCAGAATGCTCCGTGAAAGGATAAGGGAGCACCTCTCTTGCATAGATAGGGGTAACCTTGACCCTTATATCTATCGCCACTTTAGGGAAGTACACAACAACAACCTTAAAGATTTTAAATATTGGGGAATTAAAAAAGTTCACCCCGACTGGAGAGGGGGAAACTGGGAAAATAAACTCCTAAAGGCAGAAGCTGAAATTATATACCTAATGAATACCCTCCAACCTGGAGGCTTGAACTCTGAGATAGACATTTCCCCCTTCTTATAAAAGTCTCTTACAATATGCGAACATTTTCCAGGTTAAATCAGCCACTTATATAGAAAATACTCACATACATTAAATAAGCAATAACATTTCAATTTATCTTGGGCAAAGATAGTACAAGCCCTATATAAATTCATTTTTCTAGTAATTAAAAAGGAATTTTTATCCCCCTAAAATAAATAAATTAATTGAATAAGCCATATTTTTACCCACTAGCAATAACTCTAGTTATGGGATTGATAATTTCTGATTTAATTGTACATCCATTTTTAAATTGTTAATTTATAAATTGTTGAACTTACTATCCTTTGTTGAAAAGGAATATGTATATATCGTTAATTTTTACCCACTAACAATAATTCTAGATATGGGAATGATGATTCTGATTCTTATATTTTCGTTTCGTCCATTTTTAAATTGTTACAAATTTATAAATTGTTGAACTTACTATCCTTTGTTGAAAAGGAATATGTATATATCGTTAATTTTTACCCACTAACAATAATTCTAGATATGGGAATGATGATTCTGATTCTTATATTTTCGTTTCGTCCATTTTTAAATTGTTACAAATGTATAAATTGTTGAACTTACTATCCTTTGTTGAAAAGGAATATGTATATATCGTTAACATTTACCCACTAACAATAATTCTAGATATGGGAATGATGATTCTGATTCTTATATTTTCGTTTCGTCCATTTTTAAATTGTTACAAATTTATAAATTGTTGAACTTACTATCCTTTGTTGAAAAGGAATATATATATATCATTAATTTTCACCCACTTACAATAATTCTAGATATGGGAATGGTAATTCTGATTCTTATATTTTCGTTTCAGTTTAGGTAATTTTAAGTTTGAACGATATAAATGTATATTATCTAATAAAGGCACTTTAGAATTGAAATATATAAGTTGAATTGTGTGAATGCTAATAAAGCAGAAATGATAAGTTCTCTTCCTTGTGTATCATGTAACTAAATAACAACACAGAAACAATCATTACCAACTTAAATAAAGTCCACCTTTACATTGGAAGCCACACAGGTGTTGATAGAAATCAAAAGGAAATGAAGGAACCAATCAAAACACATTCATACCTTTAAAAAGCCAGAAGCTAGCAGGATAAGCATTCTTGATAAAGCCCAGAAGGGTGAAACGCGTTGAATGGGACCTGCTACACTCTACTAAACTTCATTTACTACTGTCACAAAGCTGTGTGACCCTGCAACTTTAAACTTTTCTCCTGACCCTGCAAGTTAAAATCTACCTTTGGTAACTTCAGGGAATACGGTGTTACTGCTAAACACTGACCAAAGATTTCTTCAAACCTTAAGAAGTCTGAGGGAACCCAGATGAAAACAATATTTGGGCTATAAGAAGAAAGGAAAACAAAAAAAAGGATAACTACATCACCAGAACGGATCATCACCCCTGACCTCTGAATCAAAGAGAAGGTCAGGTGACTTATCAGAAGCACCAGGAACAAACAGTCTGTGAATCCCTCACAGTGAAGATAATCAGCGGTTGCAACCAGGACAGATTAAGGTACCTCTACACTAATTTGCACTACGTTTTTTAAAACACGCAAACTGAACTTTAAAGACATCAAGGTATTCATCTGTTAAATTAACCATTTCCATTAACCACGATTGCTTTGGCACCTAAATCAGAATATTGGCTGTTTTTTGCCTTTTTAACTATCCAGCACACCTGAGCCAATTATATGTCCAAGGAAAGTAACTGTGTAACTTTATAACTGAATTTGTTACTGAAGAACTGTAAAGCTATTAGGATTGATACATTTGTGCCTTTTAAATATTTAATTCACCATTTATCTTAGAAATTTGTTGCTTGCCATATGTTATCTATAGAATTAATTCCTTTATACCTGAAATTCTAGGATTATATGGTTCTAGTCTGTTTTTATAAGTGTTGTATAAGGGTGACGTCCCTTTATTAATTAGGAAAAGCATTTGCTGTTGTTTTTATGTGTTATAAGAATTTTTAAATAAAATAGATTGTATAAAACATAAATTAGATTGGTATCATCATTTCCTAGCTTTTTTTAGCGCTGCTAAATAAACCCCATTTTTTCTTCTTATCCACCATTTAGTTCTCTTTGAGGGAAGAACTTTTTTAGCAGCAGGAATCCACCTTTAGGCGCTCCTATCACACTACACATTTCTACACAATGTAAGAATGCCTGTCTCTTTATTTGGTTTGAAGATAAGTGAGACATGTGGAACCTTCCCCTTGGGGGTAGTTCCTTGAATTCTAGAAGATAACCCTGAGAGACTATTTCTAGTGCCCAGGGATCCTGAACATCTCTTGCCCAAGCCTGAGCAAAGAGAGAGAGTCTGCCCCCTACTAGATCCGGTCCTGGATCGGGGGCTACCCCTTCATGCTGTTTTGGTAGCAGCAGCAGGCTTCTTGGCCTGTTTACCCTTGCATTGGTTTCCAGGCTGGTTTAGTCTGGGAAGCGTTACCCTCTTGTCTAGAGGCTGTAGAGTTGGAAGCCGGTCCGTTCCTGAAATTGCAAAAGGAACGAAAATTGGACTTATTCTTAGCCTTGAAAGGCCTATCTTGTGGGAGGGCATGGCCCTTACCCCCAGTGATGTCTGAAATAATTTCTTTCAATTCTGGCCCAAAAAGGGTCTTACCTTTGAAAGGGATATTAAGCAATTTTGTCTTGGAAGATACATCCGCCGACCAAGACTTTAGCCAGAGCGCTCTACGTGCCACAATTGCAAACCCTGAATTTTTCGCCGCTAATCTTGCTAACTGCAAAGCGGCGTCTAAAATAAAGGAATTAGCTAACTTAAGTGCGTGAATTCTGTCCATAACCTCCTCATATGGAGTCTCTCTACTGAGCGACTTTTCCAGTTCCTCGAACCAGAACCACGCCGCTGTAGTGACAGGAATAATGCACGAAATAGGTTGAAGGAGGTATCCTTGCTGTACAAAAATCTTTTTAAGCAAACACTCCAATTTTTTATCCATAGGATCTTTAAAAGCACAATTGTCCTCAATGGGAATGGTCGTGCGTTTGGCTAGAGTAGAAACCGCCCCCTCGACCTTAGGGACTGTTTGCCATGTGTCCTTCCTGGGGTCGACCATGGGGAACAATTTCTTAAATATAGGAGGAGGGACAAAGGGTATGCCTGGTTTCTCCCACTCCTTATTCACTATGTCCGCCACCCTTTTAGGTATTGGAAAGGCATCAGGGTGCACCAGGACCTCTAGGAACTTGTCCATCTTGCACAATTTTTCTGGGATGACCAGATTGTCACAATCATCCAGAGTAGATAGCACCTCCTTAAGTAATGCGCGGAGATGCTCTAATTTAAATTTAAATGTCACAACATCAGGTTCTGCCTGCTGAGAAATTCTTCCTGTATCAGAAATTTCTCCATCTGACAAACCCTCCCTCACTGCCACTTCAGACTGGTGTGAGGGTATGACAGATAAATTATCATCAGCGCCCTCCTGCTCTACAGTGTTTAAAACTGAGCAATCGCGCTTTCTCTGAAATCCTGGCATCTTGGATAACATATTAGCTATGGAGTTATCCATTACTGCCGTCAATTGTTGCATAGTAATAAGCGTTGGCGCGCTAGAAGTACTAGGGGACGCCTGCGTGGGCTTAACTGGTATAGACACAGAAGGAGAGGATGGAGAACTATGTCTACTTCCTTCATCTGAGGAATCATCCTGGGCAACCTTATTAAATGTGACAGTACTGTCCTTACTTTGTTTGGACGCTATGGCACAATTATCACATACATTTGAAGGGGGGACCACCTTGGCCTCCATACATACAGAACATGATCTATCTGAAGGTACAGACATGTTAAACAGGCTTAAAACAAAACCGTTACTGTCTCTTTAAATGTTAAACAGGGCACACTTTATTACTGAATATGTGAAAAACTATGAAGGAATTATCCAATCTTTACCAAATTTTCACCACAGTGTCTTAATGCATTCAAAGTACTGCTGTTATCCCTTAAAATGTGGAAACCGGAGCCGTTTGTAATTTTAACCCCACTACAGTCCCAGCCACAGCCTTTGTTGTGACTTCACCAATCCCAGGGGGGTGTACGATACCAATTCAAGCCTTCTAGGAACGTTTCAGTGGATACCAGACCCTCACACATGCAGCTGCATGCACTGTACTCAAAAGTAAATGCGCAATAATGGCGCGAAAATGAGGCTCTGCCTACTATAGTGAAAGGCCCTTCCTGACTGGGAAGGTGTCTAAACTAGTGCCTGGCGATAAAAACGTTCCCCAAACAATAAAAGTGTGAAAATTACTTCAAACTTTCAAAAATAACTTAAATAAACAATCGATTTAGCCCTTAAGAGTGTCCACCAGTTAATAGCCCATAATAAGCCCTTTATTCTTTCTAAGTCTAAGAAAATGGCTTACCGATCCCCATGAGGGAAAAATGACAGCCTTCCAGCATTAAACAGTCTTGTTAGAAAAATGGCTAGTCATACCTTGAGCAGAAAAGTCTGCAAACTGTTCCACCCAACTGAAGTTCTCTCAGCTCAACAGTCCTGCGTGGGAACAGCAATTGATTTTAGTTACTGCTGCTAAAATCATACTCCTCTTTTAAACAGAACTCTTCATCTCTTTCTGTTTCAGAGTAAATAGTACATACCAGCACTATTTTAAAATAACAAACTCTTGATAGAAGAATAAAAAACTACAACTAAACATGTTCAGAGCGGCAAAGAGAATGACTGGGGGGGCGGAGCCTGGGAGGGTCTATATGGACAGCTTTTGCTGTGCTCTTTGCCATTTCCTGTTGGGGAAGAGAATATCCCACAAGTTATGGATGACGCCGTGGACCGGACACACCAATGTTGGAGAAATTACGTTTTTTAAAATGTCTCATGAAAAAAAAACTGAGACAGTCAACAATAAATGCACTGCTGCTTTGCAGTGCTGCTCCATATCTGACCTCTCTTTAAACAGTACTTTGTTAAGGAAAACCTACTCAGTGTAGCAAAAGCACAGTGTTGTTTGAAGAGTATACCCTAATTCAGAGCAGCACTGCAAAGAGCCAACAGTTCATTTATGAGTACCTTTCTTTCTGCAGACATGCTGCATTTTCTGCAATGACATCTCAGATCACAGCATGTTCTGCCTTGGGGTCCAGGCCAAACTATAAATTCAGTGAAATCACACTATAAAATAATAATAATAATAATAAAAATAAAACAAAATAGAAAGCTCAGAATATCACTGCACATATACATTTCCCATATTTAAAATGTAGTGTGGTTCAGGCATGTGAAAGGTTTAACATGTTAAATAGCTAAATAGCCTTAACAGATTGTAAATATAGTGAAATTATTTTAAGGGACGTTACTTTAAATGATAATGTGAGTAGTACTCCTCTTTTTACAGAGGGCTTTATAAAAAAAAAGTAAATAAGCCTGTGGGTTCAGATAATATTTATCCAAGGATTCTAAGAGAACTTTGATTTGTGATAGCTACTCCATTAGCTGATTTATTTAACCAGTCACTGTTAACAGGAGTTGTTATACAAAACTGGAAAATAGCTAATGTAGCCCCTCGTCATAAAAAGGGTAGTAGGAAAGATTCTGCTTACAACAGGCCAGTCAGTTTGACTTAAATTGAAGGGAAATTAATGGAAACTCTTTTAAAGCCTCTTACCTTCAGGCAAACAACTTAGAAGACAAAGGACAACATGGTTTCACTGCTGGAAGATCATATTAGACTAATCTAATTGATTTTGTTGCCCATGTAACTAAATTAATAGACCAGAGAAAAACAGTAGATGTAGGGTATCTAGACTTTAGCAAAGGATTTGACACTGTCCCACAAAAAAAAACTCATTCACAAAATGTACTTGGTTTCAATTAATGGAGTATATTCAAATGAGAGGTCAGTAACTAGTGGTGTTCCCCAAAGGTCAGTTCTTGGGTCTGTTTTGTTCAACATGTTCACTAGTGATATTGGAAGTGGGCTCCAGGGGAAGGTGCGCTTGTTTGCTGATGATACAAAAATTTGTAACAGAGATTATGTTCCAGGAGGAGTGGATCAAAATGAGCAGTGATATTAAAAAAAACTTGAGAACAGGGCAAATAAATGGGATCTAAAATGTAATATTACCAAGACCAAAATTATGCATGTAGGATCCAAAAACCCAAAGGCCAATTATAGTCTCAATGGCACATTACTGACTGTAACTAAAGAGAAATAGGGCTTAGAATAATTATTTCAGATGATTTAAAATTAGGTAGACAATGCAGCAGTGCAGCCAGTAAGGCCAGTCGAATACTTGGTTGCATTGGGAGAGGTATTAGTAGCAGAAATAGCCGAGTTCTGATGCCACTTTACAGATCATTAGTTAGGCCTCATCTGGAATATTGTGTACAGTTCTGGGGACCATATCTCAAGAAGGATTTAAAAAAAACTAGAAACTGTCCAACGGAGGGCTACTAAAATGGTACATGGTTAAAAATATAAAACATACAAATAAAGACTCTTTGATCTAGATATGTATAGCTTAGAGGAGAGAAGGAAAAGAGGAGACATTATAGAAACCTTTAAATATATGAAGGGACCTAATAAAGTGGAAGCTGAAAGCATTTTCCACAAAAAACAAGGGGCCACAATCATAAGTTAGAGGGTAGCAGATTCATGAAAAATGTGAGGAAGCATTTATTTTACAGAAAGGGTAATGGATTCTTGAAATAAACTTCCAAAAGAGCAGGTAAACACAGGAACTGTAATATAATTCAAAAATTCTTGGGTCATGTTAAGGCTTTCCTAAGAAAACAATAACATAGAATATGGATAGACTTGATGGGCCTTTTGTTTTTTTAGAAACCTAGAATTTGACTGTAGATATGAACCAAACAAGATTTCTTACCAATAGCAGTAAAATCTAGAGATTTAGTTAATATACAAAAAGAGATTCTATAATTTGTCTTGAATTATATAAAGAAACTGAATAAATAAATACACTATGCTTCGACATAGAAATGGAGGAGGGATGGGAATCCCAGACTTGGCAGCCTACTACCACGCTGCATCACACTTTGGAATACCACTGATGAACAAGTTTGTTTGATAGATCTGTAATCAGACACGATTATGGTCTGACCAATATACAGGATAACTATAGGTCAATAAGGCTCACGGACCACAATCTTGGAAGTCTTTTGTAGAGATTTCAAATTCTCTCTTTTTATGTGGTCTATTAACAAAAAAATACTCCTTATTGTCTAAATTAGCAGGGACAATCCCCTTAAACATCTATTCCTCTAAGATCCTCCTGCTAACTGTTGTGTGCGAGCAATAAGGGGTATTTTGCAGTTCTTTGCGCACGTTGGAAATAGCGTGCGTATTACGAGTTAAAAGTAAATATGTTCTCTTGAGCGCTATCAAATTTAACGTGCCTCGGGTTAAACCAACTTTAGAGGTCTGTTTAACTGTTACGCGAGACAAAAAAAAAGTGTCACAAAAAAACATCAAAAATACATTTAAAAATAGTTACACTCAAATTAACACTTAAAAAATTGCATTAAAAAGTTATATCTTTGAGGTCTCAGGTGTTAGGAAAAAAAAGGAGTGCAAAGGGCTTTAACATAGAGATATATACATACACATGTCTAAATATGTATATGTATGTATATATGTGTATAGAAAATTATAGTAGACAATTTTCTGGGGCATTGCAAAATATGCAAATGAATACACAATATGAAATATTTTTCAAGTTAGCAGGTTTGCTTGTGTCATGACTACATACAAAACTTACATTAATCCTACTGGTATTACATGTTAACAGTGTGGTAACTTTTGACCCACAGTATCTGGCACCAGAGGTTTTGAAGAAGCAGCCATATGACCGCACAGTGGACTGGTGGTGCCTGGGAGCCGTTATTTATGAGATGTTGTATGGGCTGGTGAGTATCTTCTTAAAGGAAGAAACAGGGTATGTATTGTACCTTTTATTTGTCATGAATGAGTCCCTATTTTAATTTCTCATCCTTTTTGATCATCATTTTTCACTCCCCTCTTTCACTTACTTGCCTATTCTTTTATTCCCTTCTTCTGCACTGCTTTTCCATTTATATTTTTTTCATGTACAGTATGTAACTTTGTCCCTCTTTGTTACCCTAACAGCCCCCTTTTTACAGTCGTGATGTGTCCCAGATGTATGATAATATCCTGCACCAGTCATTACAGCTCCCGGGTGGAAAAACCATTGCTGCCTGTGATATTCTACGTGGACTACTGCATAAAGACCAGCACAGTCGTCTCGGTGCCAAGGCTGACTTTGTACAGTACCACTGTTTTATTGTTTGCAAAATTCACTCAATGCCACCAGAATCAACAGTAATAGTCCTTTTAAAAGTACCTTAGTAAAGGCTGCGGTCACCATCTAAGGAGATATACCAATATTTAATTAATAAGAAATGCACTTAGACCAGTAAGAAAGATAGACAATGCTCCAGTTCTTAAAATATGTGCATTCCAAATGTAGAAATGTGTTGCCACTGAATATATTATGATATATTTTATAACAGAATGCAACAGGACAAAGGAAAGGGTAATTAACATCAAATTAATTCTCCTGGTAGTGGCCTTCATTGATTATTCTTTGTCCCTGCAGTTGGAGATCAAGAACCATGTTTTCTTCAGCCCGATTAACTGGGATGACTTGTACCACAAGAGGATTGACCCACCCTATAACCCAAACGTGGTAAGTGACATCCTAGGATTCCTGAAGTGAATGCAGTGATATCTGAAGGCGAATGCTGACTTACTGTAACTAATGGTTACAAAAGGACTTGGTTCCAGTGTTATAACCACATATAGAGAGTCTGAATGATTATAATGGTAATGCAGCTATTTCTGTGCTGGCTTTATTGCTTTTTGTAAAGCAACCTCTGAGATGGGATCCTGATGTTTGAGTGTGTATTGGGTAAGATCATGGCATTGGCGCTGCCTCCTTTGAGGTGGATTGTGACATAACTGCTAACACCTTTGGAGTGAAATATCAGCATTAGTGCAGTCATACCTGGGTTGGCATTGTGCAGCGACCAAGAGGTGCAGCCACCATGCAAGGAGATCTTTATATTGGGGTAGCTGTCTCTTGGACAGGGTACAGGCATTAAAGGGTCATTAAAAACTATTAGAGGGAGGTACATGTAATGTATTCAGTGTGTGATGTATTTTTAAAGCCGCTACCTTTGATCTTGACAACAGTGCAGACAGCTCTGCTCTGAGCAACAACCCAACAGTGGGAATTTTGATCCTTACCTAAGAGCAGTTATATTTGGTTTGGGGTCCTAACATTAGTGCAAACACCTTTGGTTTGGGATCCTGACATCAGTGTAGCCACCTCTGTGGTGGGATCCAGATTGTAGCAAAACTATTTAGGGTCTCTTCTGTTCATAAAGCCAAGTATGGGATCCTGAGGTAATTGCAGTTATTTCTGGGTTGGGAACCTAAGATTATTGTAATTATCTTTGAAGTGGGATACTGACAATATAGCAATTATGTGAAACCTTGCTATAAACACAAAAAATATCTTAATTAAGCTTTGACCCTTTTTCTTTCTTTCAGGCTGGTCCTAGTGATTTACGCCATTTTGATCCAGAATTCACAAAGGAGGCAGTCTCAAATTCACTGATCCGAACACCCGACATGAACCTCAGCAGTTCCAGCAGCTCCAGTGCCTTCCTTGGATTCTCATATGCACAAAGTGATGAAGACTTTCTGAGCTGAGAAGACGCAATATGAATTTATATATATATATATATTAATACAGACATAAAAACAGCCCCCTCCCTCATTATTCTTCTAGTAGCCGAAGAAGCATTACAGGCTACACTGCTAAGAAAGAAAGACATCTCCATCTCATCGCTCCAGAAGTAATTCACATGAAATATGTGAATGAAAAAAGAGGGGAATAGCACAGGATGGTGAAAATTGGAAAATATCAGACTGTCAATTTTTACATTCCAAAGGAATATATATATATATTAGACAGAAATACTCTATTACAGATGCCAGCACTGTGGGTTTTCTGTTGGACTTGTTAGTCTGACAAGGAGAAGCCAACTCTGGTTGCACAATTTCCACTTTTAATTTTTCATTGCTGCATTCCACTTTACACATTCCTAATTCTACATTGTTTCCCCTACTCTGATTTGCAGTTATTTCCTCTGATTTCTTGCTGTTATTGTCACTGCCTCATTTCTCCCACTGTGTCCCCTCATCTCCTATTTATTGTTGCTAAATTCACGTGTCTCTATCAGCCTGTTCTTCCTCTTATCTAGCTGTATAATAAATAACTAGATTACAAGGGGAACACAAAAATATTAGCACTACCGAACTCTTACACCGCTCAAGTTAAATCAATAGTGCTCTTATTAGTGTGCTTATATTACAAATTGAAAGTAAAAGGGTATTTTCTTAAGCGAAAGCCTTGAGATCTATCATCTGGAGGTCTGATATATCTCTATGGTGCTATATCTATATTCTATTTTTAAAGTAAAAACTGGTGTTAACATTGTTTTAAAGTGATATGGTATGACAAGGTGTTTCACTGTGAACGGCTTAACACTGTATGTGTATATATATATAAATATATATATATATATACACATACACACACATATATATATATACACATATACATACACACAATATATATACACACACACATATACAATATATATATATATATATATATATATATATCAACAACAGAGGCAAAGGCACTCACCGTTATAATCCAATATTAATGTTTTAATTATCGTTACGTTTCGGGGTGGTGCCCCTTCATCAGACAGACATAAAGATTAGAACTTTATGTCAGTCTAATGAAGGGGCACCACCCCGAAAACTTCACAGTAATTAAAACATTGATATTGGATTATAACGGTGAGTGCCTTTGCCTCTGTTGTTGATATTTGTCATTTTCTTGCATGGAGCACCCCGGAAGTTGTACATTATTCTTTTATTATTTGTGTGCCAGCCCCGGTACATACATGTGTGTGTGTGTGTATGTATGTGTGTGTATGCATGCATGTATCTATGTATGTATATTTTATATATATATATATATATATATATATATATATATATATATATACACATACATACATATACATATTCACACACACACATACACGTGTATACGTATATGCATGAATGTATGTGTATACACACACACACACATATACACCTTTGGGCTCTTCCCAGTCAAACATCTTGTTATATACAATATCACTTTAAAACCGTTTTTATACACTTATTTCAGTAATACACAGAAATATTACTGTTACAAATTATAGGTCATGCTAAAGAGAAGTCAGTTGCGCTAAATATTCACTGGTAATTCTCTTTTACCTTTAACTAGTAATACCAGATTGTGCACTATTCTGAGCCCGGTCTGCGATATTGATAGCACACTCTGTGCTAGCAATAGTGCTCCACTTGTAATCTAGGCCTTAAATGCTATTCCTGGATACTTTGAATGTGCGTTTGCAGAAAAATCTTGCCTTTGCATTGTGTTACATGTAGTTTAAGGCAAGGCCAACAAATGCTGAAAGTTTGTTAGCCACAGCTTCTAACATTTTATTTGTGGCTACCCACTTTTTTTTTATTATTATTATTATTATTCAACACATATCTATTTGAAAACCGCCTTGTCCGACTCCTTAAAGGGACACTGTACCCAATTTTTTTCTTTTGTGATTCAGATTGAGCATGAAATTTTAAGCAACTTTCCAATTTACTCCTATTATCAAATTTTCTTCATTCTCTTGGTATCTTTATTTGAAATGCAAGAATGTAAGTTTAGATGCCGGCCCATTTTTGGTGAACAACCTGGGTTGTCCTTGCTGATTGTTGGATAAATTCATCCACCAATAAAAAAGTGCTGTCCAGAGTACTGAAACCAAAAAAACACTTAGATACCTTCTTTTTCAAATAATGATAGCAAGAGAACGAAGAAAAATTGATAATAGGAGTAAATTAGAAAGTTGCTTAAAATTGCATGCTCTTTCTGAATTACAAAAGAAAACATTTTGGTTCAGTGTCCCTTTAAAGTAAAAAAGTGAGACTAGCTACTCTTGCTGGCTCCTACATTTCACATAAAGCTTGACCCCTGGGATAAAGGAGTAAATATGATCGTATCCCATATCTCCCACTATTCTTTTATTAGAGGGACAATGCCTCTTTTAAGGGTTATCCCTTATTTCTTTATCTATTCAAACCTCTTCAAATGATGCCTTCATAGGATATCAGTAACAGAATCAAATAATGCAAATAGATTAAAAAGTTCAGTTGTGCCATCTCTGGCCAGCTGAAAGGTTGGAAAATATATGTTTTGTTTCCTTATCAATTGATTCTAAGTTTTTTTATCCATCATAAAATAATATACCACTATGTCAACAAAACTACAACAGCCAGATTTCCTAGAAGACTGGAGCGCACATGCTAGTTTATAGGGGTTTATACCTGGAAGACATTTCCACATCTGCATATCTTTTTAAATTCTCCCTGTTATCCACCTAAAGGACAACTGTATTCATTTTTGGTACTTTACTAGCATTAAATGTCACAGTGACTGCCCTACTCTAATAATTTTCCTTATTTTCAAGGTACCACCCCTCCATAGAAAGAAAGGCCTTACTTTAGTACACTGCCAGCATTACAGTAGTAGGAGTAGTGGGTCCAGTTTCCACCCTTGTTCATCATTTTTGATCTATCCATATCATATTATAATTCTTATAAAATGATGCTTATATAATGTTATCTACGCTTGTTTTATGCCTACATATTATTTTAAAAATAATCCCAACATGGTTTAACAATCATTTATCAGGGACCCATGAGTGGCCAAATTGGACATTTGCAGGGACTTTTGTCTATTCTACCATGTCTTAACATGCTCTGTACACAATTCACAGTTTTAATGTTGAAGTATATTTCATTAGTATGCATACCTTTTTCTTTGTATGTCTTCAATAAAAAATTAAAATATAAACAAAATAAAAAATAAAGTACTTAACAAAGTATTATAGTTTTTTTTACAGCTGTCTGTGTTTATTAAATCCTAAACCCTAACCCTAACCACAATTTTTTTTCTTTAACGATTCAGATAGAGCAGACAATTTTAAACAACTTTCTAATTTACTCCTATTATCAATTTTTCTTCGTGCTTTTGCTATCTTTATTTAAAAAGCAGGAATGTAATGCATAGGAGACGGCCCATTTTTGGTTGAGAACCTGGGTTATGCTTGCTTATTGGTGACTAAATGTCAGCCACCAATAAGCAAGCGCTATCCATGGTGCTGAACCTAAAATAGGCTGGCTGCTAAGATTTACATTCCTGATTTTTAAATAAAGATAGCAAGAGAACGAAGACAAATTGATAATAGGAGTAAATTAGAAAGTTGCTAAAAATGTCATGCTCTATCTGAATCATAAAAGAAAAAAAATGTGGGTTTAGTATCCCTTTAAGCACTATTTTGATTGTCAGGCTTATGAAGGTTTGTCAACAATACAACTGTTTATTTGTCCCTATAAGCCATTAAACAGTAGTATCACTTGTGCACTAGCTTAGCTTTCATTAGGTTTTATTGTTTCATTAGGATCTACTCTTTTAACAGGTTTAATTGTTGCTCATATCCATGGTAAGAAAGAGCTATCAGTCATCTCATGATATTCAGGAGTGGCCCAAATTGGTACCTCTGTCCTGTTCCTCTTTCCACTCTAAAGGGAAACCTGGGACTATCTGAAACCCTGCACAACAATACTCTAATCCAGCCCAACTGTGCCCTGTGACGTGACAGACAGCCTCCATTTTTTGGACTGTACAGATGTTGCCCACCATCCTATGACTGGTCCTGAGATTTAACATGAAAATTTGTATCTCCTCTGTCACTAATACAGGATAATCCTACTGTCAATAAATAGTGCTGTCACTAATACAGGATAATCCTACTGTCAATAAATAGTGCTGTCACTAATACAGGATAATCCTACTGTCAATAAATAGTGCTGTCACTAATACAGGATAATCCTACTGTCAATAAATAGTGCTGTCACTAATACAGGATAATCCTACTGTCAATAAATAGTGCTGTCACTAATACAGGATAATCCTACTGTCAATAAATAGTGCTGTCACTAATACAGGATAATCCTACTGTCAATAAATAGTGCTGTCACTAATACAGGATAATCCTACTGTCAATAAATAGTGCTGTCACTAATACAGGATAATCCTACTGTCAATAAATAGTGCTGTCACTAATACAGGATAATCCTACTGTCGATAGTGTCAGTTTTCTGAGTTTTCTTTTCTCTGTCGCTCTCACATATATTGCTATATTATGTATGCAGATGATGCATTTAAGGATGATTTGTTATGTGCATAATTTTCACTCTCGTTGGACTCACTAATAAGTATGTTTCTGCCTTTTCTAGTTACTCTGAATTCTTATTAGTCCTTTGGATATCCCTATGCTTCCAATTCAGGAATCAGTTGTATTTTAAAAATGTGAAATTCATTTAATATTGCATATCTACATTAAAGTTTTAATGTAAACACACATTTGCAGGTGATTTATTCTTGTAGAATCGGAAGAAGGTTTGCTGTTGGCATATAAAGGATAGCAATAAAACTAAATTTATGTTTATTAGTGTATACCATGTATCCTTTCCACTTGCATTATTTAGTGTACCATATGGACTCCTCACGCATTTTTTTGTGATATAAATTGCGTTTCTGAAACATTAGTAAAGTATTTATTTTATAGTAAATAAAACATTTCCATCTAATGGTCCAAGTAATATTTTATGAGATCTGCCTCTAAATCTCTCTACACTATTAAGTTGTTTGTTTGTTTTTTTCTTGTTGTTTTTTTGGCATAAAAATATTATTGTTATAAATAAGTTGCATTTTTATTTTTTATTATCCAATATTAGTAATATGACAACATTTTCCTACAGTTTTTTTTGGGGGGGTTACAATAAATGAAATCAACACATGACAATTCAGTCTGAAACAGAAAGTTACCGGACAACCAGCAGTAAGTGGGATAGCAATTTGACGCCCAATCAGAAATTACCTTACAACTCTTATCAGCCAAATGCTAACATTGAACGTCAGATCAGAACCCATTTACTGCAGTCCCTGTCAGACGATGAACCTATGAGACCACAAATCCTACCCCAATACCTGCAGCCCTTGTTGATGTATATGCCCACAACGGTAGACTGGTGGTATTAAATATAGCTGAAGGAAAAAAAAGGAGCCTGAACCAATATGTTGTCCAGGTTTAGAGCCATTGAACTACATGAGTTCTTATTACAGACAAGAGAGTTCTTAGAACCTTTGTAAAATGCTGGGAACTGTAGGAAGACCAAACAGAAGAGCCACAAACTGAAAAAATTGTCTAGAAAGGCAAATCTTAGAAACTGGTAATGGCCTACGAATAGGAAGGAAGGCATGCTTCAAAATAAACGTAGATATAAATTGAACCTGTTAAATAAGGGGTACAATTATCCAGATTTCCTACTTTTCAAAATAGGAGCACTCAGCAAAATGTGTTTTAAGTCATTAAGTCCAGAATTAGTACAAAAATTCACTCTTTCTTGGAATAATGGAAAAGGATGGAATACAAATTTGGAATTGTTACAAAACTTAGCTAATAAAATTTGGAAAGTCTTTTGGAACATGAGACAAAAGACACCTTCCTCGAAAAGGCCTTGATTTGAAACCTATTCATTAATCCTGGGAAACAGTTTAGAACCCAAAGATCTTGGCTATACTACCTTCTGGCCTTCTAAAAAGGGGGTAATTTGCCCCCTACCAGATAAGTATCTGGATTTGGATCGTACCTTCATGCTGATTTGGAAGCGGGAGAATGCTCATAGAATGCTTGGCCTTGTTAAAAACTGGATTAAACTTTCAGGAAGTTCTGGAAGATTTAGGTCATGATAAGGAGGAGGAAGATTTTTGGTTCCTAAACTGACAAAGGGAATGAAAAAGGTCTATTTGTTTTATTTTTCCCTTAGATTTTTTTGTCCTGAGGGAGAAAAGTTCCTTTTCCTCCAGACACAGTAGAAATTATAACAGCAAGACCAAGTCCAAATAAATTCTTCCTTGAAAAGGAGAAATAAAAGTCTCTCTTTGGACACCTTCTGGTCAGCACTGCTAAAGTCCTATATTTAGTATACAATCAAATTATTTCAGCAATGTGATCACAAATAAGTGAATTAGTCGACTTTAGAAGTTTCAAACAATTTTGAAAATCTACACCGGCAGAGTAAACTAAGATTTGCCCAGAAAAATTGTCACACCAAAGAGCAGACGCAACTGCTACAAAAGCAATGCTTGCTGAAAAAGGCCTTTTAATTAAAGGTTACCAATTTCATGTCCATATGGTTCCTGAAAAATTTACTATTCTCTAAGGGAATCATGGTGTGTTTGGCTAAAGCAAATAGCACCATCCACCACTGGAAAAGTTTCTCTAAAGCTCTACAAGACCAGGCTTGGTTCACTTCCTGGAAATTTTAATAAGAGCCTGATTTATGGTTTTGGACTCCTAACGTACATAAAACCTCTTTAAACAAAGAAGTAAGATGTTCAAGCTCAAACATAAAAGAGGTAGACTATGTGTCCTAATTACAACCTGAAGTGTTTCAATCTGAAAATTATAAGGGCATCCTAAGGTGTTCTGATCTATGATGATGCAGAAGAACCTGATAATGTAACTTTAGTATAACTTTCAGACATAGAACTTTTGCATATACTTGGAGGAGGCATAGCCGCCACTACAAATGAGCGCACAAAACTATAAATTCTGGAGCAAAATCTGAAGCACTCCCTTATATTGAGACAACAGAGGGAGGACACATTTTTTGTTTAGAGGCAAGAGCAACATTCAACTGTAAGCATGCCTAATGTGATTCATTCAGGAATTATAAAGCTGAACCGGTAACAATCCTGCAAAATAAAAAATAAAATAGATTTCAGTGAATTTACCCACTGTGATAAGGTAGTAGGGACAAATTTCAGTATGCTCCATGAAAGAATACACAAACAGGCAAATAAAATAAATGAAGAAACCCACTTTTATACTGTAGAAACAGTAAACAAAATGTTTGGAAACAATGTAACTCGGACCTTGTAGAATAAAGTTTGAGATACATGAGACAGACAACCTTGGGCAATAAGTATTAAAGGGAAAACCTCCTTGTGCAATAACAATAAATAATAATAATGCGCTGCATAAAAATCTAGTCCTGCATAACAATTAATAAAAATAGCAGTTGAGAAATTAAAAATCAAAATTTTAAAGTAAACTTCATTCAGTTTGTTAGATCTGATTAGATCAATTGTTGTTTTCGTTAGATCTAGAATACAAGAAGCGGCATTAAATGGACATAAAACAGTATGAACTAACATACGTTTCTAAATATATAATGCAGCCAAGCTTACCTGCAAAAAAAGTTTTTGTTTTCACTCCCCATTAACCCTCTTAATTCAGGCATAGTTTGTTTGCAGCAAGCTCCCCCCTGGGCATTTCCATATATGGAAAGTGCTATCCAGTGCATGGTAGGGGGCAGAGTCACATGACACCTGAATAAAGCAGTGCACAATATAATGCTCAAGCTTTCACAAAGCATGTGACATTATTCCTATGGAAACGAGCAAGCCTCTTGGCAACAAACAATAGCAGTATCTGCTGTTTCTCCTCAACTCCCCCTTACTTGCATAGGTAATTATCCTCATGTACACACTTTGTTACATGGTACCAAGAGGTTTGGAGTAGGACACTGATAATGGGGGTAGAGCAGGCTACACTTGGCAACACTAAAGTGTAAGTAATTTTGCAGATTTTTTAAAATTTTATTAAAATATTATAAGCTTTTTTTTTCCACACATTGTTTTACCTCAGTTGACCCTTTTATAATATGCACATAACTTAAAATGTTTTAGGGCACTTACTTTCAGTAATACGAGTGCTACACCTGACATGCACAAACCCCCGTGATAAACCCTTTTTCGCTTGTGCATAACTGTTAGTGCACCACTCATAACCTGGACCTTATTCGGGATAGCCCTCTACTTAAAAATGTCAGGCAAAAAAAAAATTCAAGCTAATAGATCTTTGTTAGATCAGGTTAGCTCATTGGTTTTCATACCTGTCCTCAGGTCTCCCAAACAGGCCACATTTTGAGGATATCTGAACTAGAGCATAGGTGAAATAATCAGCTGATTAGTAAACAAAGTAATTTTACCTGCTCTTACCCAAGGTAATCCTGAAAATCTGGCCTGTTAGGGAGGCCTGAGGAGAGGCTTGAAAATCAGTGGCTTATATCAAGTGTTTATTATGTTAGATCTAACAAGCTGGTATTTAACAATTAATTTGTGTGTGTGGGGGGGCTATTCCATTATCAGTCCCCCCATAACAAATTGGACGAAAAAAGTATAATCAGTCAGTTGTTTTGTCAGATCTAACATAATTAAAGAGATATCAGGTATTAAATTAGAGGGGAATAGCCCCCAAAATCAACATTTCAGTTAATAGAGCTTTGTTACGTCAGATTAAGTCACATGTTTATTACGTTAGATGATCTAACATGCAAAAGATGGTATGAATAATTATATTGCAAGGGCCTTTATGAATTCAAATGGAGTATCAGCCCCTCATAACAAACAACTGCACAAAGAGTTATACAATTTGATAGATATTTGTTAGATCAGGTAAGATCAGCCATTTGTTTAATTAGAAATAACATAATTACAGAGATATTAAGGAAAAGTGCTCCTTTGATAAAAAACAAAAATCAAAGTAAATATAAAAAGATTGTGTAAAAAAATAACGGGAATGCAATAATTAACCAGCCATTACAAGTGGCTGGTTATTGCTACTGTGAACACGCGGTAGCAATTAGCGCTCCAATAAATAATCAGAGATCAGATCAAAATAGAGGGCACTGTAGTTTTTTTATATATATATAAAAAAAAAATCTAGCACTTTTTTGTTTTGGGGCTTTAAAGTTGGTGGGTGTGGGCTGTTGGAAGAAAAAAAAACAGCACTAAAAAGAACTGTGTGTTCCTATACAGGGAGTGCAGAATTATTAGGCAAGTTGTATTTTTGAGGATTAATTTTATTATTGAACAATAACCATGTTCTCAATGAACCCAAAAAACTCATTAATATCAAAGCTGAATAGTTTTGGAAGTAGTTTTTAGTTTGTTTTTAGTTATAGCTATTTTAGGGGGATATCTGTGTGTGCAGGTGACTATTACTGTGCATAATTATTAGGCAACTTAACAAAAAACAAATATATACCCATTTCAATTATTTACCAATATAACATCTCAACATTCACAAACATACATTTCTGACATTCAAAAACAAAACAAAAACAAATCAGTGACCAATATAGCCACCTTTCTTTGCAAGGACACTCAAAAGCCTGCCATCCATGGATTCTGTCAGTGTTTTGATCTGTTCACCATCAACATTGCGTGCAGCAGCAACCACAGCCTCCCAGACACTGTTCAGAGAGGTGTACTGTTTTCCCTCCTTGTAAATCTCACATTTGATGATGGACCACAGGTTCTCAATGGGGTTCAGATCAGGTGAACAAGGAGGCCATGTCATTAGATTTTCTTCTTTTATACCCTTTCTTGCCAGCCACGCTGTGGAGTACTTGGACGCGTGTGATGGAGCATTGTCCTGCATGAAAATCATGTTTTTCTTGAAGGATGCAGACTTCTTCCTGTACCACTGCTTGAAGAAGGTGTCTTCCAGAAACTGGCAGTAGGACTGGGAGTTGAGCTTGACTCCATCCTCAACCCGAAAAGGCCCCACAAACTCATCTTTGATGATACCAGCCCAAACCAGTACTCCACCTCCACCTTGCTGGCGTCTGAGTCGGACTGGAGCTCTCTGCCCTTTACCAATCCAGCCACGGGCCCATCCATCTGGCCCATCAAGACTCACTCTCATTTCATCAGTCCATAAAACCTTAGAAAAATCAGTCTTGAGATATTTCTTGGCCCAGTCTTGACGTTTCAGCTTGTGTGTCTTGTTCAGTGGTGGTCGTCTTTCAGCCTTTCTTACCTTGGCCATGTCTCTGAGTATTGCATACCTTGTGCTTTTGGGCACTCCAGTGATGTTGCAGCTCTGAAATATGGCCAAACTGGTGGCAAGTGGCATCTTGGCAGCTGCACGCTTGACTTTTCTCAGTTCATGGGCAGTTATTTTGCGCCTTGGTTTTTCCACATGCTTCTTGCGACCCTGTTGACTATTTTGAATGAAACGCTTGATTGTTCGATGATCACGCTTCAGAAGCTTTGCAATTTTAAGAGTGCTGCATCCCTCTGCAAGATATCTCACTATTTTTTACTTTTCTGAGCCTGTCAAGTCCTTCTTTTGACCCATTTTGCCAAAGGAAAGGAAGTTGCCTAATAATTATGCACACCTGATATAGGGTGTTGATGTCATTAGACCACACCCCTTCTCATTACAGAGATGCACATCACCTAATATGCTTAATTGGTAGTAGGCTTTCAAGCCTATACAGCTTGGAGTAAGACAACATGCATAAAGAGGATGATGTGGTCAAAATACTCATTTGCCTAATAATTCTGCACTCCCTGTATACCGCAATGTAAATATATATGTATATGTCTATATACACAAATTAACACATACATATATACTGTATGATTATGTATACATTCATATACATATATATTAAAAAATGTTGCCCATCACTGCACGAGTTTCTGATGCCGTCTGTGACGGCATGAAAACAAGACTCCCATAGGGGCCTATGGAAGAGCACTCTTATGCATTGCAATTAACTTGTAATACCAGCGCACATTATCGTGTGCTGGTATTACAAAGTGGAGCGCTAATATCGCTTGCATTCAAGCAATATTTAGCGCTCCACTTGTAATTTGGCCTTATGTTTTTATTCAGTCGGTTCTGGGCAGCCGCATGAGCAAATCGAACTCACTGTTATCTAGTTTTTTTTCACTAGCCTTGAAGTTTTATGACATCAAGCTAAGATAAAACTTCCTGCAACGGCCTCCTCCTCATTGTAGGGCTGGGACAAAAGGAAGCACAAATGTAGTGTAAAAAAATAAAAAATAAAATGTAAAATCTATTTAAATAGATGACTAATACATATTGCAATTATTTCTATTAAAGGACCAGTAAATACAGTAAATTTGCATAATCAACAAATGCATGATAAAGACGATGCAATAGCACTTGAGAAGTAAATTTTATTTTGACAAATTTCAAAGTTATGTCTATTTCCACTCCTCCTGTATCATGTGACAGCCATCAGCCAATCACAAATGCATATACGTATATTCTGTGAATTCTTGCACATGCTCAGTAGAAGCTAGTAACTCAAAACATATAAATATAAAAAAGACTGCGCACATTTTGTTAATGGAAGTAAATTGGATAGTTGTTTAAATTTGTATGCGCTATCTGAATCATGAAAGTTTAATGTTGACTTGAATGACCCTTATAAGTATAAGCAACTGCCTAGTGATTTTTGTATTACAACAATGAAACAGACTGTTAAACATCCCTTTAATTTAAGGGGGCCACCGACTATCAATATTTCCGACTAAAAAATCAATCAGGCTAATAGACCTTTTTGATAAAGTTAGGTCAAGTGTTTATAATGTTAGATCTAATGTGCAAAACCTGTCCATCCGGAATCGCGACCAGAAATATGCTGCCCGGGTTTAACATTGCACAAGCTACTGCTTGTGCAATTCTGTCCCTGTCAATCACCTTGGTCAGACTTGTCCGGGGTGACTGCAAACCACTAACTCAGAGGTGGCATATAGGTTAAAGTGAAGGTTAATTTTGAGGAATTAGTGCCTGGTTTTTAATAATCCTATTAAAAACAAGGCACTTTAATTAATCAAAATTGACATTTCAAGCGTTTTCTTAAAAAAAGTACCTTTTAATTCTAAAAGCTGCTTCATCGATTCCCCCGGCCGTCGGAAGCCTCTGCTTACGTCAAAATTGACGAATCCTGCTTCCTCTAATTACGGTGTTCCCCCCGGGGGGGATCATGGCCTGAGGGAACACCGTGATTGGATGAAGCGCTGCAGCGGCTCTCAGGATTAAAAGGTACGTTTTTGAAGAAAACGCTTGAAATGTCAATTTTGATAAATAAAGGTGCCTTTGTTTTTAATAGGATTATTAAAAAATGGGCACTAATTCGTCAAAATTGACCTTCACTTTAGAGATCTGATAACTGCTGTTTCTATCCTATCAGTTGCAGGTTTACTCATGTGAGTCTGCGCTGAAGCTGTTTAAAGCTGCATCACGCAGCTTCATAAATATCCCCCAGAGTGTTGTCTAGCCCTCCACCCATGAACAATTGTTGATATAACATTTGTATGATAGAAATTGTTATGATTGCCACTTGCATGTTAGTAATCATTTTTGCATTAAATTGTTGCTTGAGGGAAAACCCCCATCACATATTTTATATCTTAACAAAAAAGTTTTTATATATATATATATATATATATATATATATACACACACACACACACACAAACACACACATACATATATATATATATATATTAATATTAGGGCTGGGCGATATGGGAAAAAATGAAAATCGCAATTTTTTGAAAAAAACTGAAAGCTAGCAGGGACAAGCCCCCCAAGACAGACAGTTTATCTTATACATCTGATCCTGCAGCCCCTTTAGCTTGCCGCTGCCCACCATCTTTCCCTCTTCCCAGTGCTGCTGCTTAGTAGAATCATTAGGCACAATAAAAACATATGTTGTGAGAAGCCACAAATTACAGCCCACAGTAGCGGCTGCAGGAAGGCCTACAGAATGATATACCAGCACTGCCGCGGGTTGTAATGTGCAGCTCCTCACTACACATGTTTGTAGTACACTTGTTTATATTGTAAAACTTTGTTACTGGAAAGCTCCAATCCTTTCCAGTAACAAAAAGGGACGTTATCTTATTAAATACAATAATAATTAGCATCAATATCGCAGTTTCCCTCACCTGTTTTTTTTGCCCGGCTGTTGGGGAAACCAACCAGTGAAAGGCAAGAACTGAGGAGTAAAAAAAATAATGCACTGCCACCGCTGGCAATAAAAAGACATAGCAGGGCAAATTTACAAGTGTGCAGGCTATCCTATTGGTAAAGTAATCTTAGAATGTTTAGCGCCTTGGATAACTGGCATCTGTCTGTGCTGAAGAATATTCTATAACGTTATCACTGCACATGCATTGCAGACCATTACATGTTAGGAACACATTAATTATAAATGTCTGGATTTTTTTAGGCAAGCTAGCTTATTTTCTCTTTTTTTGTGCTACCGAGTCTAAACACATTCAACAGAATCACTCAGGGTAGACATGCTAAGAACTGACTCTCACCAGATTACTGGGCATAAAAACAATGCACCAAAACAAGACTTTTTCTTTGATTTTGAACTGGGTCAGGAACTACTGGTGGGACGCCTATTTAAGACCTGCAGCACCGCAACGCCAGGCGTTCTACTCTTCCGGAGGGTCGGGGCTCCGCTCCGGAGGCTATCTGACTTCAAACTACTCCCTAGCTGAGAGACCCCAGCACCAGTTGGAGTGGACACTTAACTGCGCACGGGTCCGGGTATCTATCCGCTGCTTACAAGAGGGTCCAGCCTGAAAGGAGACCTGGGGAGCTACATTGCGGAGACACATCTGGGAGCTCTCCTGAGTCGAAGGACAGATCGGACGGCTGGCGGTGAGGGTCGCTGAATTACCCCACAGAGAGTCGGACGAGAGAGAGGAGAAAAAGGCGCGAACGGTCGCCATCTTGGGCCTATACACCACTCCAGTACACCGACCGACTTGCTCCTAAAGAGGCAGACGATACCCATTACACTAGAGGTTGATCTCACTAGTACTTAAGCATATGTACCGGGGCCCTACTTGAACCCTGTCCTAGCCTACTACAGACCCAGAGGTTAAGTGGAGGAGAGAAACGAGGGGGCCCTGAGACCTCGAGGGGTAAGCCTTTTTATATTCTCCACCTTACACAGTACGATACCACACTTCCCTGTGATCCCCTGTAAGCACGCAACAGGCTGAATATTGGGCCCTCCAAGTCCTTCTACTAGCGGACGGTAAGCTCTGACTCTCCTCTCCAATAACGTATTGAGGTATACCCAGAGAGTAGCCTTACCCTGTGTCACTACGTGTAGTAGGCCTAGTCTGACTTAAAATACTACGACAGCCATGTCCTATTGCATTAGCTCTTTCAAGGAAGTGCAGAGCTGTTACAGGACACTAATTGACAACATCTACATAGCCCATATAGCATCATAGTTCTTGACTTGCTACATTAAGGTGCCCTAGCTGGAAGTAAGGGGCCAATCATTCATATCTGAAAATATTGACTGTTGATACATATATGCAGGCTTCGGACACCAACTGAAGACCCCATTTGATATATAGTGCCATATATATATATATATATATATATATATATATATATATATATATAAGGCTAGATATACTAGAGCTCATATCTCCCTTCTCTCATTACTTTACCTGGGAATTGCTTACCTCCGCTGGACTGACCTGCAGTACTGGACCCCCCCCTTTCCCGCCGGCCCAGTTTGCCTGCGGGTCATACCCCCATTCCTGCTCCCACATCGTCCTTAGGGGGCAACTCCCTGGGGGGGCCCTAGTGCTTAGGCGGAGATCCTCAAAGGGCAAGACTTGGCATAAGAGTCCCCGGCTTGCTTCATAACCAGCTCAGACTTTAAGGACCCACGATAGGCCAGACACTAAGGCCTACGCATATGACCTCTTAAAGGGACGCCGCCCGACCAAAAACCTGCCGCAGCTTTCCTTTCTGAGTGTGCTTCTGATGGCACTGAATATGTGAACTGCACAATAACGCCAAGGCTTTAGTCAGCTATATAGAAGCTTTTCTTACAGTGCTATTTCTCTACCCATCTTATGTCATTGTCTCTGCAGAAATACAAAATGCCTCAAGCGTTCAAGAGAAAAAAAAAAACCCCGCCACCCCAAAAAGAACAGTAGTCGATCACTTCAGTCACCCCACTCAAAGACTCCAAACTGGTTCTGATGATGATGCTTCAGATACTAGTAGCCTCAATGAAACACATATTGGAGAGACATTATCCCAGTCTGCTGGACGTTTGCCACATACAGACAGTACAGCTAACAATAATTTGATGGACTCTATCAAATCGCTCTTAGCCACACACCACGACTCCCTGTCTAAAAAATTTGAAAAGGGGCACACTGACCTAAAGAAAGATATAGCAATCATTGGAGAGAGGACAGATGCTCTGGAGGGTAATCAAGAGGACTTAATGTTTGATCACTCCAACCTGCTCAGCTATTCTCAGAGTCTAGGGGAACAACTTACTGTCTTGAGGTCAAACTGGCAGACCTAGAGGACAGAACTCGCTGCAACAATATCCGAGTAAAGGGCATCCCGGAAACTGTCCTCCCTCAGGATCTGGAAAAGTATTTGCAAGACTTGTTCCTGACCATCCTGGGCCCAGAGGCAGAAAAAGAAATGTTAATTGATAGAGCGCACAGAGCCCTGAGGCCACGGGCAGCAGAGAGAGACAAACCCAGAGATGTTATAGCCCAGTTACTATACCTTTAGAGAAAAGCTGCTGAGAGCTTTGGCAGGAGATAAGACACTACCAGAACAGTATGCTGAGATACAGGTCTTCCAGGACCTCTCACCACATACCCTCCAGCTACGTCGTCACTACCAGTCCTTTAATAAAATTTTGAGGGATAAAGCCATAAAATACCGATGGGGTTTCCCGGTAAAACTGCACATCACCAAAGAGGGACAACAGTTCATCGCTTCTTCTCCCCAGCAAGCCAGAGAACTCTTGCAACGTTGGGGCCTTGTGGCGCAAGACCCAGCAGAGAACCATCAGAGAGTAGACACCGGGAGGAGTCTGAGGGCTACGGCCCAGGAGTGGCGACCCCTCCCTCAGAGATCCAGAAGTAACCAAAGGAGAAATTCCCTACATCAAGATAAGAACTCTCCTGTACGAGACTGTAGTAAATAAGTTCTAACACAATTGACTACTGTTTGTCACCTCCCACTCTGGTTTATGGACTGAGAGACAATTCCGCCAGTCCAGTGGGATTGACACTGCTTTACCATGAGTTCACGAAGATGGGTGAGATCGTTCTTGATTATTGATTGTGTTTAATTTGCATATGTCTGTTTACAGTCTTTTTGTTTCTTTCCCTGTAATATGTAAGATAATTAGTAATGTTTCTATGTTAGATTATTACTCAGCAGAGTTCTGGATGACCACTCCCTATGGCGCAAAACAACACACAGAGAGTACCTAAGGTTACTGTTAATTAGGCCAGTAAGGAGCTGTAGCCCCTAGGTAGAGTATCCTGGGTCCTAAAATGGGTTCTCCCCTACCTCCACACTCAAATATACCCTTTAGGTCCCAGGAGTCCTGAGAAATAGAAAAAATAAGAGATTGAGGGTAGGAATTAAGGCCCTCTTCATTTTTGCCTTCCTTAACCCTCCCCATAGGGATCATAGCTATATAGCTCTCTCACCCCTTACATTATAAGCTTACGTAAGGTTTTAACTTAATATTATTTGAGGTGCAAGATAATTTAGCTCTCTTTTCAGTGGGGACCGAGGGACTGGTCATCCAGAGTTGTTCTCAACTCAGTTTAGCTGTTAGATTGTACTTAATTTGTTATGTTGATTGTTCACTGTGGGTTCAAACTAGTGCGACAGGGCTCCCAGATTTTTGGGTTGGGCGACAGATCCACCCCACACATATATTAACAAGCCTGCAAGGAGATATAGGTAAGCTGAAAATTACGGCGGGTAGCCCCGCTTGTTTTTCCCTGTGACTGCGATGAATTGCCACATTGCTCCATACTATTATTTGTTTAAGGCTAATTTCTAAGCAGATTACCAATATTTGATTCAGATGTGACTAAGCCCTGTAGTACTGCCCTATCTGCCCACCAGGCGGCTGAGTGTACATATGAGAGATAAATGAACACATTATTCCACAAAAGAAACAGATATTGCAACACTATATGTAAAGAGTTAGATTAATGCACCCGTCAGAATAGCTGACTGGAGCTAGGTTTTCTATGCCTGCCTCTCCCCCCCCACACACTTATACAGTTGTGTTCTCTCGGACACAAATAGAGAGACCACTCATTGTGAAAGTGTTATATACACATCGTCATACACTAGACAGTTCAAGATACTATACACATTGATGCAGATACAGCGGGTAATTGTAACCCATTAGGAAGTTCCCCCTAGCACAGATCTGCACAAATTTGATTGCACCCTTACCCTTCCCTCCCTCCCCTTCCCCCTACTATCACTTTCCTCATTACTCGTCTTCTTCTCTCCTTATCTCTCCTCTCTCCTTATCTGTGGCCCTCACCCCCTGTGCTCTAGATCCCTAACTAAGACGTAGTGCCCCCTGGGGACCTTCGGGCACCTGAGACACATGGCCCCAGTTTCGGTAGCCACCCTGAATACTCAGGGGCTTAATTCCCCCACAAAAAGAATTCTCCTGTATAAATACTTACTCACACATAGATTACACCTAGTGTTCCTACAAGAGACCCACTGGGAGAGAGATTCCAAGCAACTTCGAGGCTCACCCTATTACCCGGTTTGTGAAGTGGCCTCTTTCACGGGTAAAAAGAGAGGAGTGGCTATCTTGATTCACAGGGATGACTGTTACGTGATCGATCATGTAGAAAGGGACCCGGAGGGTAGATACCTCATTATCGTTTGCACCCTTAATGGGAGCCTATGTACGCTAGCCTCCATATATGCCCCCAACACAAAGCAAATACAGTTCTTGCAGACATTTCTGAGAAGGCTAGACAAGATTAGGAGAGGGCACTTGCTTATAGGAGGAGATCTAAACTTAGTTTGGGACCCCACACTAGATAAGAAAAGACCAGATCCTCATGCAGTTGATCGCAATGTGACTACCCTGTCCTGCGCTCTCCGTAAACTTATGTTTCAGTACGGACTATATGACATATGGAGATGCCTGGCCCCAAATGAGCAAGACTACACACATCACTCAAGACCACACAACTCGTATGCACGATTAGACTATCTCCTATGTGATTCCTAGACACTTGGCAAGTTTAGTATTCCCCGAATTAGACCCTACCCCTGGTCTGACCATGATTCGGCGCTAACTTCTCCATCCTACGACCCCCTGATTGTAGGCCATCCTGGAAACTCCTTGATCAGTTTCTCACGGATGTGGAGGTCCCCCAACTAACGGAGACTATACTAGACTTCCTGAGACTTAACGACAAGGGTGACACGAGCCTCAAAATATTGTGGGCAGCCCTTAAAGCCTACTTAAGAGGGCACTTCTTAAAAAAGAGAGCCCAATTAAGGGCAAATAATAGAGTTTCCCTAGCAAAGCTGTACGCAAATCTTAGGCAGTTTGAGATGGCGAACAAGGAAGCCCCTGATTCTATCCTTGCCTCCAGAGTGGGGTCTCTTAGGGATGAAATCAATAAACGTGAGCTCTTGAAAGTGCAAGCCAATCTATTTATTACTGTAAAGGCAATAAGGCAGACAGACTCTTGGCTCACAAGCTCAGGAACCGCGCTATGCAGAGTAGGATCTCGTCTATTAAGATGAGTGAGGGGACAGTTCATTCACCCAGAGATATCGGTAGGGCGTTCGAGAAATATTATGCCGCATTATATGGCCTGAGGAATAATACTACCGACCCGGCAACGCGTAAAGAGGTGATACGTCGCTTCTTGGCAAATTTACATCTCCCGACCTTAAGTGAGGACTTAGATAGTCCCTTCACTCTTGATGAAGTTAAGGCAGCCATTGTAGCCTTAAAACCTCATAAAGCCCCAGGCCCAGATGGCTTCACTACACTACTCTATCGAAACCTTGCCCAACTTCTGTCCCCACTGCTTCTCCGGCTATATAGTGGGGCTGCCGAGGGGGGTAGTTTCCTTCAAGAATTTTTGGAAGCTAATATCTTAACGATACTCAAAGAGGGGAAAGACCCTATGCTATGTGGGAGCTATCGACCCATTTCCCTAATCAACGTTGATGTGAAAATATGCGTAAAAATTTTAGCTGCCAGGTTGGGACGCCACTTGCCTTCTATAATCCACTTAGATCAGGTGAGGTTTGTCCAAGGGAGTCAAGGTACCGATAACACCCGCAGACTATTGAACATCTTTATGGAAGCGTCCGACATGGGTCTGCCCCTCCTCACCCTGTCACTAGACGCGGAAAAGGCGTTTGACAGGGTGGGATGGGAATACATGTTTGAAGCCTTGAAAGTTTTTGGGATCCCTCACTCATTCCGGAAAGCGGTCGAAGCACTATACGCCTCTCCGACCGCGGTTGTTAAAGGTCTTGGCTTTTGTTCCCCCAGAATCCGAATAGGCAACGGAACTAGACAGGGGTGTCCCCTGTCTCCGCTCCTATTCGCACTGGTGATGGAGCCGCTTGCAGAGGCAATTAGAAGAGACACACGTATCCAGGGTCTACAGATGCATGATTCGCTCCAGAAGTTGGCGTTATTTGCGGATGATCTCACGCTATTCATTGTAGACCCAGTCCTGTCACTTCCTCCCTTAATGTCTCTGATAGAATATTTCAGTGGGATCTCGAATTATAAAATCAATGTTGCTAAAACTGAGGCTTATATGATACATGTTGACCAAGTAGAACAAAAAGTTCTTAAGCAGAAATACTCTTTCAAATTGTCAACCAGGGGAATACGCCACCTGGGGGTGTTTCTGTCCCATGACAGAGACACCGTCCTACAGGACAACTATAATGCCCTGCTGAAAGAAGTTACTAGAGCATTGAAATCCAAAAAATACGATGAGATATCCTGAATGGGCAGGGTTGCAGCCCTGAAGATGATGATCCTCCCCAAATTGACGTATTTCATGAGGTGTATCCCAATTTCCGTCCCAGAGGCACTGCTTCGGAGCTTCCAGACTCTCTTTAACGCCTACGTATGGAACAATAAGAAGCCTAGGGTCGCAGCGGCAATCTTGCAATCCCCCATGGAGCGAGGAGGCCTGGGTTTGCCGAATGTTCTCTTATATCATGAGGCTGCAATGATCTCCCATGTCTCAGCATGGGGAAGGGTCCTTCCACCCACAAGGTGGAGAGAACTAGAGCAGGCGTCCCTACCGGCCTATATGGACCTCTCAGATTTGTTATGGTTCCCCTCACACTTGGCCTCCAGGATCACCATTTCCAATCGACTGGTTAAAAGCTGTCAATTGAAGTGGTATAAACTGCGACATAACCTATTGATTGCTCCTCACCCCTCACCAATCACCCCATTATTGCTCTTCTCCAAGGCCTCACTAACGTGAGGGTCAATAAATGGAGACAACTTGAAATCTCCTCTTTGGGGGATTTTTACCTTAATGGCCGCCTACTTACAGATCATGAAATGGTGGTCCAAATTTGACCTCCCACGCGGCCTAGAGTTTGAACTAACCGCGTCTGAGATCCTTGATGAAAGCATGGGGATTCCTGACCGAAAAGATCCAGAACCCCACAATATGGGGAGACTAGATGGACGGCAGGCCTTCAGCTTTATAAGCCCCTCACGACACACTACAGGTGCCTCCTAGGAGAACCTACACTCACAAAGACAAGACACATGTCTTCTTGGGAGACTGAGTTAAGAGTGACGTACACAGCCTTAGAATGGTCCAAAGCCATCATAATGACTAAATCAACTTTGCACTGTGTGACAATGTACGAGCTCTATTTTAAACTCCTTACTAGGTGGCACCTTGTCCCGACCAAATTACAGACCCTGTATCCACTCTGGTCTAAGGTACCAGCTGTGTGCAATACATTAGACCTACCGGTGATTACAAGCCCAGGTTCGGCCTTGTTGCATTTGGGGTTTAAGAATATACCAATTCACAAGAGATCTCTTCTCCTTCATTTGCTGACCTCAATTAAAATGTTGATCGCTAAGAACTGGAAAAAAGTGCACCCTCCGAGGTGGCAGGGCGTAGCGGAATATCTGAACTATGTCAAGTCCATGGAAGACTATGTCTTCAGAATAAGACAACAGTCAGCAGAACTTAGTCGTATTTGGGAACTTTGGGAGACATATATGTCACAGTGCAATCATTAAAATGCACTGGGATTCGTGAGACTGTCGAACATGATCCCGCAAGGTGATCCTAGACACCCCTAGATGAGGCGCCCCGCTGTGAACTGAGGAGGCCCCCTACCTTGGGGGTGAGGGTCCTCGTCCTCTTCTTCTTTTTCACCTTCTCCTCCTTTCTCCTCTTCTTCTTCGTCCTCCACTCCTTCCTCTTTCTCTTTTCTCTGTCTCCTCTTTCCTCTTCTTCTCCTTCTCATCCTCCTTCTTTTTCCCCCTCATCTTCATCTCCCTTTCCTCCCTCTTCTCTCCCCTTCTTCCTTTCCCCCCACGCCTCCCCTTTAACGTTTACTTTTCTCTTCCCCTCTCCCTCTCTCTCCCCCCCTTCCCCTCTCCTCCCCCTATTACCTACTCCCCCCCCCAGCAGGTGCATCCTAGCTTCGGGGAACTTCTATAGCAATGATTGTATGTGTTTATTTGTATTTGATTGATCATTTAAGTAATACTGATCTGTAAGTGTACCTGGGTATGGCGACATTCGCCGAACACCCTTATAAATGTATATTTCTTGTCTTTTTTTTCTTCTCTTTTTTTCCTGACTCAGCAGCTATGTAGCAATGTAGTCATTTGAAGAGATATTGGATAGAGTACATGAGACATATAAGTCCAATAGATGTTGCACTTAGAAATGTTTAAGGCAATATGCTGTATATTAAGTTACTGTGTCAGCCTATTCCTGAGAGACGCATATGGAAACTGTTTGAATATATTGTTACTGCACTTTTACCCTTAATAAAAATTATTTTAGAAGAAAAAACACTTAATCTAAAGAAAATATCTACAGCAGACATCCTCAAACTTGGCCCTCAAGCTGGCTGAACATCATGGGAAATGTAGTTCCAAAAGCTCTGGAGGGCCACGTTTGAAGATATCTGATTTACAGTATTAACTTGAATGTTTTTTTCTGTCTGAAATGTTTAAGTGGATGGAGGCAAGCCCCCCTAATTTAATACCTATTTATGTTAGATCTAACAAAACAATTGAATGCTCACAAATGATCTAACAAATATCTATTAAATTGTATACCTTGTTGTCCAATTGTTTGTTATGAGGGTCTGGCACTCACAAAATATGATTATTAATTGAAATAATTTTTATTGCAAAAACATATACAAGGTATATCACATCTTTTACATTTTCCATATACATATCTACATCTCCATTTTCTGAAAAATGTCTCTGAAAAATGTCTCTCAGTTAGAAGTCTATGATATTTCTTATGTTTCCACTATCAGAGTTTGAAGAAAGCAAAGTTCACCAGTGGAGTAGTTGATGGTTGGGTAGTCAGGTCTGTAAGTTCTAATAGTTAGTGTGATTATACCTGCGCTCCACATTAGCACCATGGTTTAGGGGATATAGCAGATCGTTATCAGAAGATTTGAAATTTTCCTTGATATCCCCTTTCTCTCCATGACACTCTGCTGCATTTTCTTAAAAAACTGTTCTATCTATCCCTCCCCTTCATTAAATTATAACAACAATCAACAATAAACTTTAAACTTTCCCCTTCCCCCCTCACTCAATGCATCTTTAAAATATCAACTTGCCTGCTCCTCCATTCCACTCGCCATCGCTCCGGGGGGAGAGTCCCACCTTTCCTACTTAGTTATAGCTATCTACAGTCGTTTGTCTTCCTCTCACCCCTGGAATGTTATGGGTCTTATCTTGGTGTTAAGTTAGTTGTGTGTCTACCCTCTCAGTCTATGTCTGGTTAGTGTCCGCTTAAGATCCAGTAATTCCAGATCTTTAAAAATTGCTCGTGGTTAGCTTGTATGAATGAGGCTGTTTCAGATAGTTTGTGAATTAATTTAATTTTTTCTATAATCTCTCCCCATGTGGGTGTCCCTACCTTCCAGTAACATGCCACACATATCCTAGTAGCTGTACAGAGAATGTGTATAAATGTGTTTGTGGCTGAATTGAAGGGTTTTATATGTTCATTTAATAAAGCTTGGGTCGCGGTCAGAGTGATGTTTTCTGAGAGCACCTCACTCAGCAATTTAGATAACTTAGCCCATAGCGGTTGTACCCGAGGGCATTCCCACCACATATGTATATATGTTCCTGCCTCCTCGCATCCTCTATAGCAATTTCTACTGCCAGCTTGAGTGTAGTGTGAGGTGACCATTGGAGTAAGATACCAACTATAAACAGTTTTGATGCAATTTTCTTTCAGATCTGCACTGATCATACCTCTGCTTGAGCTCTTAAAGATGTCTTCCCATTCCTCTTTGGAGTGTGTTATTTTGATATCTCTTTCCCATTTCTCCATTAAAGGAGATTTGGAAGAATGTTTGGCTGATTGTAATGATATGTATAGGGTAGAGATCAAACCTTTATGACGGGAATCAGTACTACACAGCTTCTCTAATGTCGTTGTGTGCTGTCTAGGTTGTTTAGGTAGGGCCTTATTTATAGTAGATGCAATCTGTAGGTATAGGAACCAGTGCAGTTTGTCTGGTAGTATTTTTTCTTGTATTTGTTGGTAAGTAGCTAATTTCCCTTTATGAAGAAAGTCTGCTAGTCTATAGAGCCCCTTAATTGCCCATTTACCGATTAGTACCTGATGTTCAGGGTTCATCAGTGTCCTTAATGGCCTTATTAATGAGTCAGATGGTAAAAGTTTTAGTGTGCCAGTTAACAAGTGCCACATTGACATCATTTCCCCAGTTATTTTTGAGGCTGTAGTTAGTTTAAGGATATCTTTCGGGTGTTCCAAAGTATATCTTCTGATTGTTTATAACCTGTTATTAAGTCTCTACCTTTACCCAAATCAATTCTTTTTGCTTTTTGCTCATTAAGGTGGTCTGTGCTAGTCTCGCTGCTTGATAATAATTAAGCAAATTTGGTACCCCTACTCCCCCTAGTTGTTTATGTTGCATTAACACTTGTGAAGGTATCCCAGCTTTTTTATTTCCTCTTATGAATCTGATCAGATCCATCTGAAGTTTATTTAATTCTGGTAGTGGGATTCTTAATCGGTAGCGGCCCTAAAAAAATACAATAGTCTAGGGAGGACGTTCATCCTGACCGCCGACAATCGGCCGTACCAGGAAAAACCTCCAGCTTTCCATTTTTTAATCTCCTTTCTAATTGTTTTATACAGAGGTACATAGTTTAATTTGTATAGGTTTTGCTATAATCGACCGACAACTTAACTCCCAAGTATATAATTGCCCCTGTAGCCCACTCAAACAAAAAATTGGTTGCAATAGTCTTTTTTGGTGTGGTCAGGGAGGGCGATAGATAGTGCCTCGCATTTTTCCTGATTTATCTTATATCCTGATATATCAGCATAATCTTGTAAAATACGATATAAATGGGGTAGGGATTCCAGTGGTTTGGTCAGGGTAAGGAGGATGTCATCTGCAAATAAAGAAATTTTAAATTCCTCGCTACCCAACGAGACTCCGTGTATTTCTGAGGTCAAGCGAATCACTGCTGCTAGGGGCTCTATGCATAGGGCAAATAAAAGTGGCGATAAGGGGCATCCCTGTCTTGTCCCATTTTGAATGTCAATCCTCTTGGACTGGTAGCCTGCCGCTCTAATGTGGGCAGTAGGATTAGAATATATACTTCTTATAGCCTGAACAAATGGTCCACTAAATCCCAATTTACTCAAGACCTCAAACATAAAAACCCAATCTATTCTGTCAAACGCCTTCTCCGCGTCCAAGGACAGGACCAGAGAAGGCGTTTTTGTCTTATGGAGGTAGTCAACCAGGGAGATCGTACGTCTTATATTGTCAGGAGCCTCTCTTCCGGATATAAATCCCACCTGTCTGGGTGAATTAGGGTCGGTAGATGTGATTTGAGTCTATTTGCCAAAATTTTACTAAAAATCTTTATATCTTGGTTGATTAAGGATATGGGCCTATAACTTTGGCACAATTTTGGGTTTCGTCCTGGCTTAGGGATCACCACTATCTTCGCCTGTAAAATTTCTGTTGGGATTGCTTTACCTTGTAGGATGTTGTTGCAAAATGTTACAACGTGTGGGGCTAGAATTGATTTGAAAAAGTTGATAGTATTCACCTGGGAACCCGTCTGGACGAGGTGCTTTTCCTGGCTTGAGCTCCTTAATGGCTACAAGGAACCTCCCTAGCTGACACCTCCGCATTAAGTTCGTCCCTAATCGGTTTTATCAATAGGTGTTAATTTAGCCTCATCTAGGAATCTATGTAGCGTCTGTCTTGTCTTATCGTTTTGTGTCGTTTTGTTTCCGTCATAAAGTTGTGCATAATATTGAGCAAAGCTATCGGCTATTTCTTGGGGATTCGAGGGTACATGTGCCATTATCTTTTTGTAGGGTTAGGTATAGAAAAGGATTTTGTCTGTTCTCTAAGCTTATGTGCTAGATACTTATCTGGCTTGTTAGAGTAGAGAAAATAATTTGCTTTCAGTCTGTGAGCTGCCCTTAGAGATGCCCTATTCATAATTGTTGATAATTCTACTCTCTTTGCTTGTAGTTCTTGGAACAATGTTTCTGATTGGTCTCGTTGGTGTAGTTTTGTGAGTGTGTCTATTTGGGCCTGTAGAGAGTCTATTTGAGATCTATTAGCCTTGGTAAAAGCTGCCTTTTCTTTTATGAGTAATCCTCTAATAAAAGGTTTATGTGCTGCCCAGGTGCTAATCGGATTAGAAGTGGAACCCGTGTTTAGTGCCCAGTATTCTGACATAGCTTGTGAGATGGAGTTAAGTATACCTGGTTGTTGTAGCACAAAAGGGTCATAGTTCCAAGAGCGTGTTGTGCTAATTTGGAATGTTTCTCTAATGTGAATTTGGACTATAGAATGGTCTGACCAAGCGCAAGCATGAATAGTAGAAGATGCCAAGTCAGGAAGCCAGATCTGGCTTAAGTAAACGTAGTCTAATTTTGAGTACGTTTTGTGAGCATGGGAATAGTAAGTGTAGTCTAGTGTTCTCCCATAAAGAGTGTCCCAGGAGTCTAGAATGTTGTGGGATAGAAAAATCTCCTTTATTTTTTTTACCATAGAGTTATGCCTAAGTTGTTTTTGGGTCAGTTTGGACTGGCCTGCACCTTGAAATTTATATAGTTCTATATTAAAATCACCCCCAGCAGGATTCTATCTTGTGTCCATCGGGTAAGCAGATAGGAGATGTGTGTGAAAAAAGAGATTTACGTCTCATTGGGAGCGTAGATATTGCATTAAAACAATTTGTTTATCTCGTTGCCTACCTCTGACTATTAAAAACCTCCTTCTGATCTCTGATCATCTCCTCCACTACTAAACCCAGGGATTGGTGTATCAGTATCGAGACCCCCCGCTTCTTTTGTCTGTCGTTGAGTGATAGTGTTGAGTAAAGTTTCTGGCCCAATATTTCGGAACTACATCTTTGGTGAAGTGAGTCTCTTGTAAGAAAATTATATTAGCCTTAATTTTAAGATATTGGGCCAGTGCCGTCCGTCTCTTAAGGTCTGTGTTAAGGCCCTAACATTATGTGATACCAAACACGTATGTCAATAGTCATCACTTACAATTTGAAGTCTGGGACTCTCGCCCCCGGATCCACTCTACCAATTATTCTGCCGCTCTCTTAGAGATTCTAGATGGGGCCCTTTGTTTCTAGGAAATTTATTTGAGTAGGAGAGACAAAATAGCGGAGCGAAAACAAAAGCAAGAACAGTCAGATTACATAATGTTTTCAACAAAATAATTGTAGGTACATTGAGTGAGAACAAAAAACACAGTAGAGAACTGGTATCTCCCCACATTTAAAAACTGCATGTAGGAGTAAAACATAAGAAATGTAGAAAACCTTCAATCCCACCCTCCCCCCCCTCTTTACATTATCCACTATATGAGTGGTTGCTTACTCCCACTGCTGGGATGCTAACATCGGGCACAGAAAATGTTCAAGTTTACCTTGTTTCTGCTACCAACAGTTTAGTTCTCAAACAATCTTCAACAATGAATGACATTTAACTTTTGTAGATCTTGATCTCCTTAATCTGTATCTCCTGTTTCCTCACAGGCAAATGAGCAACCTTGTTGTGTGTAGAATCAAATCTCATGTCTTGGATTTCTTCTTTGTCACTTTGGTCCATCTTTGTTTATTCAGTTGTTTAGACCTAGATGATTGCTGCGCCGAATCTTCTGTTTGTTCCAGTTGCGGTAGTTCCGGCGGCTCCAGTGATAGTTGCTTGCAGATTGTTGGTATCTCAGCTGGTTCTTTTAGACTCAGTGATCGGCCGTTGTGTAGATGTGTAGGTTGAAAGGGACCCCATCTGTATCTGATTTGGTGTTTCCTCAGTAGCATGGTGAGTGGTCTCAGCTCGCTTCTTCTTTGCAACGTTTTGATACAGAGATCCTGGTAGAATTGAATCACTGATCCTTGGAATTTGAATGTAGGGTTCTTTCTTGCTGCTGTAAGGATTTCCTCTTTTTCTGGGAATCTGTAGAATTTGACCACCACATCCCTAGGGGTGCTTCTTCTTTTAGTTTGGGTCTTAGTGCTCTATGGGCCCCTTTCCAGCTGGTATTTGTCATCATTCACCTCACCTGAGATAGCTTGGAAAAGTTGATGTAGGTAGGTACTCAATTCTTCTGTTGTAACAGATTCCGGTTATTCCCCTTTAATCTTAGGTTGCACCTCCGAGTTCTGTTTTCAAGATCTTCTAGTTTGTCTTGTATCTCAGAGACCTCTTGTTGTTGTGTTGTGAGTTGCATGGTAACATTCGTGAGCTCTTCTGCTACCGAGGTTTCCCGCCTCTTCTAATGCCGCTACTCTGGAGCCTAAATCTGTTACATCTTGTTTTATTTCTGTTAGACTGTCAGTCACAGTGTTCTGGAATGCGTCAAATTTTTCCCATAGCTTATTGAAGTTTTTATCAATATCTTTTTTAGATACCAACGACCTAAGGTCAGCTTTAGTGACAGGAATGGAGTCCTCCTCAGCGAACTGTGAATCTGAGTCAGAGTCCATATCTTCTGCTGTGGCATTGTTGGTTGTCTCCTTTTCTTTTGCAGGTTTAAAAAATAAATTAGCTGCTGGTGTTTTAGGGCCTTGAGAAGATTTGTTATGTTTTCTCGCCGCCATGGTAGCTGTTCAGAGTTCGTCTCTGGTGAGAAATAATAGTAGTTTTAATTTGGGGCTGTTGATCTGTACTGTTCTGCCCTCTCTGCTGTGTACTATGATCTCACTCCTTGTTAGGTAGGGTGGTACTGTATATTTATCTTTCACCTGCTTGGTGGCTTAGTTCCGTTTATTGAATATTACATTAGTCTGATGTCATCTGTGACAAAAATATCTCTGCATTCCACTATCTTTCTGTTTTTATTTCAGCTGCTTTTGATGTGAATTACATGCGCAGATCTCGATCTGATTTCACAACAGGATAGTAGTAGGCTAATGGGCGCCAACTGTGATGAGGCGTGGTTCTGCTGTGCATTGTGTTAAATAGTGGCATATATAGAGATACGCTTCAATGTCTTAAATATGTTGCTTTAATAGTAATGTAGTTTTCATATCTCTTTAGTGCATATTTACTTCACTTGTATTATCAGTTAAGAGAGATTGAGTCCCATGTAGATATGCTGTGTGTCTCAAGTTTCTGATTGATTATTTTCCTGCAGCACTTGTCAGTATCTGTTATTTCCTTTTATTTTAAAAAAGAAGGTGTTTGAGAGGACAGAGTAGGCCATAGTAGCTAAACTTTTCAGTCCATGTTTTGTGTGTCACCTTCAAGAGATTACTTGTCCCTTTGTATTAATAATTGTTAGCTTTTAAACGGTGCTACACTTCTATTTGTAATATCCCGGCAGCGGGACCACCAGTCGTCTTGCTAGTCAGGCTGGAAGCAGAGGCCTATCACCTCCTCGGTCGATTCTTAGTTCGACTGGGTAACTGTCAGTTTGGCGCTACTCTGCCTATATATATGTGCGGTCGGGGTCCGGCTCTCATTATCTTACCGCCATTATGTTCGCTTCGGTAGTCAGACCATAGCCTCTGTTGTTAGCTTCTGCCTGCAAGGCCACATGGCTAAGATGGCGGGCGGCTCCGCTTGCTCCGTCTTGTATCTGTGACTTGGTCCGGTCCAGTTTCGCTCAAATCAGTCTCTCAGTTGCTTCGTTCAGGCTACAGCACTTCCCCTGTCATCTTTCAGCCTGTGCTGGGTAACGATTAGCCCATATATAAGGTATAGTACAGCAGTGTTTAGCGGAGCTCACAGATTACACCGCCATTCACCTTGAGCTCCAGGCTCCGCCCCCCCCAAAATATGATTATTAAAGGGACATGATACCCAAATGTTGAACCACTTGAAAGTGATGCAGCATAGCTATAAAAGTGAGTAGAAAATATCACCTGAACATATCTATGTAAAAAAGGAAGATATTGTACCTCAAAATGTCCTCAGTAGCCACATCCCATTGCAAAAGGGACTTTAAGCAGCCAATCAGAATGCTAGTCCTGGGACTTGCAAGGGATCATGCATCTGGCATGTGCAGCATTGTCATGTTTACTATAAAATCTTGCACGATTTCATGAGCTCACAGTAAAGCAAAGCGTGACATGAATAATGATGAAGCTGATTAACATATGGGTATTATGTCGCTTAATACCACCTTTTGCATGTTAGATTAACATAATAAAGATGTGGATCTAACCTGATGTAACAATGTAACTATTTGCATGAATAATTTTTTGCCTGGAATTTATAAGTAGGGGCTAGCCCCCCTAATGTAATACCTAATATCTTGGTAAATACATTAGATCTAACAAAACAACTGAATGATCATACCTTATCTACAAATATATACCAAATGATATAACTTTTTATTTTTTGTTAAGGGGGGCTGATGACAGGTTATCTCCCTTCCAAATAATTGTTAATACCAGCTTTTGCTTGTTAGATCTAACGTAATAACACTTCATCTAACAAAGATCTATTAGCCTCAATGATTTTTTGTCTGAAACTTTGATTTGGGACCCAGCCCGCTAAATTAAATATCTAATATCTCTGCAATTATGTTAGAACTAACAAAACATCTGACTGATCATACCTGATCTAAGAAATATTTATTTTTTTGTTAAAGGGACAGTATACACTAGGGCTGCACAATTATTCTCATGATGTGATTAATCACGATTTTAAATTGCCGCTATTTCAAATCACGGAAGTATGCGATTTATAACCCGCCCACTATGACGTACAGGAGGGCTCCACTGCAGCCACATGCGGGTAAGGGGCGTAGCTGTGACTTACCAGTGCTGTACTAGCCCGCACCTTCGGCATCAAAATAGGTCTGGTGAGCAGTGGTTCCTTCCAGCGGTAGCAGCTTCTGAGTGTACAGTTTGTGGAACACCGTCACCTGTAACACTGCTCAAATAAGTTTGTTGCTTACCCAGCTGACATGTTATGTGCGGACACATGATCTCCTAACAAACCCATCTTGCGGCTGGAGCTTGTGCCATAAGTTTCAGTAACTTACAGTGACCTCGGGACTAAAACAATTGTAAGGTGAGCACATTAATAATTTATGGGCTGCGGCATACTAAACAACTACAAGGAGCACAATTCCCCTTTACTGTAGCGGTCACAAAGTTATTCAAACGTATAGCATAAGACAGGCAGCTGTAGCTGCAAGATGGGTCTGCAAGCTGTACATACAATTACTATTTTTAAATCTGTTATAAATATTACATTTTAGTCTTGTTTTGGTGCATTGTTTTTATGCCCAGTAGTCTGGTGAGAGTCAGTTCTTAGCATGTCTACCCTGAGTGATTCAGTTGAATGTGTTGAGACTCGGTAGCACAAAAAAAGAGAAAATAAGCTAGCTTGCCTAAAAAACAAACATTTATAAATAAAATGTTCCTAACATGCAATGGTCTGCATGTGCGGTGATATTGTTATAGAATAGTCTTCAGCGCAGACAGATGCCAGTTATCCAAGGCGCTAAACGTTCTAAGGTTTACTTTACCAATAGGATAGCCTACACGCTTGTAAATTTGCCCTGCTATATCTTTATATTGCCAGTGGGTGGCAGTGCATTATTTTTTTTACTCCTCAGTTCTTGCCTTTCACTGGTTGGTTTCCCCAACAGCCGGGCAAAATAAACAGGTGAGGGAAACTGCGATATTGATGCTAATTATTATTGTATTTAATAAGATAACGTCCCTTTTTGTTACTGGAAAGGATTGGAGCTTTCTGTCTGTCAAAGGATGTTTTTTATTATTGTAAAAATAAGAGGACAGTGTGTTGTGGGAAAAAAAGTTTTACAATATAAACAAAGTGTACTACAAACATGTGGTAGTGAGGAGCTGCACATTACAACCCGCGGCAGGTGCTGGTATATCATTCTGTAGGCCTTCCTGCAGCCGCTACTGTGGGCTGTAATTTGTGGCTCCTCACAACATATGTTTTTATTGTGCCTAATGATTCTACTAAGCAGCAGCAGGATCAGATGTGTAGATGAACTGTCTGTCTTGTGGGAGTGGGGGTAGGGCTTGTCCCTGCTAGCTTTCAGTTATTTTCAAGAAACCCTGATATTTCATGGTCAAAATTGCGATTTATCATTTTTTCCAATATTACCCAGCCCTAGTATGCACCAATTTTTATATAACTGCATGTAATAGACACTAATATAAAGAAGAATATGCACAGATAGATACTGATATACAAATCCAGTATAAAACCTTTAAAAAACTTTCTTAGAAGCTCACAGTTTAGCACTGTTGATGAGGTTAAGATGGGACACCCACTGAAAGGGGCTGGGAAACTGAAACTGGCAGACACTCCCCCCCCCCCTCCCCTGCATATGAAAAGACACATTACACAACCAGGAGTCTGTATACATCAGTATACCTCTAAATCTTTGGGGCTTGGTTAGGAGTCAGAAAATCAGCACAATATTATTTAAAAACAAGCAAAACATTTTTACAAAAACACTCCCAGATGGACTATATAAATGAATAATCTACAAAACATTCATGCAAAGGAAAATCTAGTGTACAATGTACCTTTAATGGGGGCTGATGATGGGTAATCCCCCCTCCAAATATTTGTTAATACAGCTTTTGCCTGTAAGAATCTAATGTAATAAAAACTTGATCTAACCTAGATCTATTAGCCTGAATTAATTTTCGTCTAAAATTTGATTTGGGGGGCCAGCCCCCTAATTGAATACCCTAATATAGATCTAACAAAAACAACTGACATACGACTTCTTATATGCCTAGATCTATAGAAATTCAACAACTGATCTAACCTGACCTAACAAAGATCTAACTAACTGCATTAGGTTTGTTTTACAATTTTGCATGGGGGGGGTAGGGGTCCAATACTGTCCTAAGGTCTGTCACATACTTTTTTCACAAGTGAGCAGTGATTTTATCCTCTTGGCTGGAAGTAACAAATAAGGGGTTTTACCCCCTGGCTGCTAGTTACACACAAGACAGTTATTTTTAAATTATAATAATAATACAGACGCAACAGTTATTTAACCCCTGTCAGACAGAAATAACCTTTTTGCTTTCCCTCACTTTTAAGTTATATATGTCTCCAGACCTCTGGATATGGTTCAGCTAAGTTATTACATTTAGAGGTTGCATTTCAGATGGACTCAGGTGAAAACTACTGTGGATAGAAACGTTGATCAGTGGGTTTTAGCTTATTAAAGCTAAACCCTGGCATTTTGTCTATGTGATAGACATGACTGAGTACATGCTTTGAAAGGCAATAGGCCAGGGGTTGGCATAAGAATACAGTACCACGACGCAGAGTGGAAAGAACCGAAATCTTTATTACTAGTCTATATTATTAGTAACAAATAAATAACGGGCTTCTGATAATAGAGTGGGATTCACAAAGAATATAATGTATTTTTGTTAAAAAAGTATATGGTTAGAATTGTTATTCCTATAATTTGCTGCTACAAGTCCAAGTTTTCACCTGTAGTTAATATAACATTAGAAGATCCGACATCCCACTTTGCTTCATAAATACTGGAAAATAAAGCTCTGTAGTGTAAAGCATAGTCATGGACTGGCTTTCCTTTGAATTACTACTCACCTGGTGTATCTTACTCAATAAATTTAGATAACATGCTATGTGCTTTCATTATTTTAGTTTATAGCTTCAACTTTTTAGTGATGTATAATCTACCAGCCTGCAGGATGACCTATCTTGTTTTATTATGTAAATATTTACCAACTTTGCTGTGGAATATTTGCTATTGAATAAATTCATATTTAATTGAAGTGTTTTTGGTATTAAGAGTGAATCACTTAGTTTGTCAGGACTTTTAATGTAGGTTCTTGACCTCTCGTTCTTTTTTAATATTGCCTTTTTTTAATTAAAATGTTTTTGCTCATTATCATTTAAATATAGAAATACTATATAGCATAATAAAAGAGCACATTTATATGCATCATCAGTTGGTATATTTCTGTACGAGCTGTCGTATACTGTATAAACTTATGTTGGATTATATTCAGTTAGTAGTAAATAACATTAATTACACAAGAAAATCACATAAACAGCTAAATTTTTACTCTACCAAGATGGCTGCCGCGACCCGACACTGGTGGTATCTGAGAATGGGTTTATACTTCCCACTTCCCAGGCTCTCTTTAGGAGAGAGCCAGACCAGCTTCCTGATCTAGTTTACCTGCACTCTCCACCCCCGGGTACTTATAGCAAACATCACGTGATGGTAGCGGTGGTTGGTTGCTGGGCAGCAGCGGCTCATAGATACCGCAGCCCATAATGCAGCGTGTTGGTACCGGGAGGAAGATGGGAGTCAACAACAAGCAGGTAACGGAGATCTGTCGTAGTCGCATCACCATAGTAACCATGTCCGGTTCACTCTGGTGACGTTTAAATAAGAGCCAGCTTTGGTCACAGCATTCTAAATATAAAAAACAACAGAACGCAAACTGATCTTGCAATTTATGCTACAAGACATAAGGTGTTCAGCCCCCCTGGTCGAAAAATCGTTAATTTACTTCGTGGCAACGCGTTCGCAGTGTTTCAGGGACTCAAGCTAACATGTCCCATGAGCTCCTGAGAACAGTGGAGATTCCGTTGCAATATTAAAGTCCCCAGTTTTAAAGAAAGGCATTTTGATATGTTAGTCTGCCTTTGATTATACTTTCAACTGTATGAACCTTAAAAATAATTTTAAAGAAGCAAGACTATTTTCTTGCCTATCTTAAAGGGACACTGAACCCAATTTTTTTCTTTCATTATTCAGATAGAGCATGCAATTTTAAAGCATCTTTCTAATTTACTTCCGTTCTATTATCAATTTTTCTTCGTCTCCTTGCTATCTTATTTGAAAAAGAAGGCATCTATGCTAAGGAGCCAGCACATTGTTGGTTCAGAACCATGGACAGCACTTGTTTATTGGTGCTGTCCAATCAGCAAGGACAACCCAGGTTGTCACCAAAAATGGGCCGGCATCTAACTTACATTCTTGCTTTTTAAATAAACATACCAAGAGAATGAAGAAAATTTGATAATACAGTAGGAGTAAATTAGGAAGGTTGCTTAAAATGTCATGCTCTGTCTAAATCACGAAAGAAAAAAATGGGTTCAGTGTCCCCTTTAATATTAAAGTGTTTAGTTTGAGAGAAAAAATGTGCATACTATAGCATCTTATATGAGTTCCCTATCAGCCAGAGATCATTTGATCGATGAGAATCATGGCATTTCTTCTCCATTTCGATGAATTTTAACCACCTTTGTTATGGAAATATTTTCAGCATCTCTTTTATATACATGGTGTATTTTTGTTGTATGCGCCACATATTAAAGATGTGACAGATGTTTGAAAACATTGTGTAATATTTAACAGTAGTAATAATATAACTCTTAACTGTACATTCATCTGTGGTCATTGCATTTGAAAGCTATTAAAGATAAAAAAAAAAAAAAGTTGATATTAAATGAAGCTGCTATTTAGTGAGCAAATATATTTTTAGTTTACACCAGCATACACATACTGATCTGAAAATTATCTGCATGCAAAATATGGCTGAATTTTGCAAATGATGAAGAACCTGCTTGAAAACACTTGACATTTGTGCCTAACAGCCACTTAGGGTTGCTATAAAAAAAGAGCTGTATGTACCACTCTAAACATCCACTATGTAGTATGTGGCTGGTTTAGGCAATGTGACCTCTAATAGTGTGTCTCAACTTGATTGATGAGAACCTGCTTTCTTTTATTAGTGCCAGACCTTAATTTGAGAAATCCATGACTTGACAGTTCTGTTCCCTAAGGACTTTTTAAATATTTTTCTTATTATTTTATTTTATTTTGGTATAACAATTAAAATGATGTATTGCTAAATGATAACTATTTGATGAATGCTAAATTGTGGAAGAAATTTCAATGATTTAAAGGGACACAACCCATATGTTTTCTGTTCGTGATTCAGATAGAGCATGCAATTTTAAGCAACTTTCTTATTTACTCCTATTATTACATTTTCTTCATTCTCTTGGTATCTTCATTTAAAAAGCAAGAATGTAAGTTTAGATGCCGACCTATTTTTGCTGAAAAACCTGGGTTGTTCTTGCTGATTGGTGGATAAATTCACCCACCAATTAACAAGTGCTTTCAGGGTCTGAACCAAAAATTGTCTGGCTCCGTAACCTTCTTTTTCAAATAAAGATAGCAAGAGAACGAAGAGAAATTGATAATAGGAGTAAATTGGAAAGTTGCTTAAAATTGCCTGCTCTATCTGAATTATGAAAGAATAAATTTGGGTTAACCCGAAATTGGTCCGATGGTGTTTCTAACATGCACAAAAATGAATAACAGGCGAGAAAACCTTGTGGTCAATTATTTTGTTTTGATTTTGCAGGTATAGATCTTGTACATTATTTTCACCAGAAATTGTTATTGTTGGAAGGCGATTAATGAATCCTGAGAACCATGGTGCCACAGCTCTTAAAATTCTAGATCTGGCTCCATTTTCCACTTATGTGCCCTCTTAAATATATGGCTTGTGTTTAATTTCATAAATATGTTATCCTGTGCCATGCAATTCAACTAAAATAGTAGAAAACCAACAAATATTAGTGGCCTGTAAATTTGAGATAAAATCCTAAAACTGAGCTGAAATTAGTTACATCTTGAAAATGTAATTGTCTATTGATACTAGCAAATCTGTAAAATAGCCATGAGTACACACAGGAGTTAGGTTTTTGAGTTGCAGAGATGCTTGTGGTTCAATTTGTCTAGGAAAATAAGCCGTTTTACATTCAATGTACATGAAAATAGCAGTAAAAAGTAAAATAGTTTAATAAGGGTCTTTTTATTATCTACATTTTTTTGTTCCTGTTATTATACAGCAACATCCTCAGCCTATGGCAGCCCACATTAAACACACTATCTTTTTCTTACTAAGGTCACCTCAGATGCTGAACTCCGTAATACTGTTGTATTCAATGCTTCAAAGAGGGAGATTTTTTCAACCAGCAATGGCTACAAGTCTTTGCAGAAAAGATTACGAAGCAGCTGGAAGTTGCAGAGGTACGGATGATTCAACTGTACTCGCTATACGGAAACGTTATATAAGTTTCTCTGATTCTCACATGCTCTTTATTTGTTACACTGGCATTTCCAGAACCTCTATACTTATAGGGTCTTTTCCTAGAAACATACAACCTTTCTAGAATCTAATAGATCTCTTCGTTAAGTTAATAACTTTCCAAATCTTGTCTGTTTATAAAACCTTTCCAAAGCTTTGAAATCTTTGCCTCCTTTTTTTTTTCTGTACATTTACTAAGGATATTTGTCTACAGTTTTGCGTATATTTTATAAGCATGCTATTTATTATTATAGAAAGAAACAAGGACATCCCGGCCATCCAAGTTGAAGGTAAAAAATGATCTTTATTATCAACAAGAATAAAAACATATAAAGTAGGCGGTAGCTCTATAAAAACATGTGATGTACTAGGGGTCTTGGTTTCCCTTTTGTCCGGATTGTTTTTATAGGGCTACCGCCTACTTTATATGTTTTTATTCTTGTTGCTAAAAATGGATAATTTTTTTTACCTTCAACTTGGAGTGCCGGAATTTCCTTGTTTCTGCTATCTAGTACTCACGTCTTAATAGGGACGTGCTCCTGACGTGCACCCTTACTGGCCATTGTTTGTCACGTGACAGCGCAGAAGACTACCAAGGTACGTCGAGCTGGAGCATCCTACCCACTCTCTCGTGTGTCTATTATTATAGTATAAGGTAAAAGGTCACTAAATTCCTTATTTTTTTTAAAAAAAAATATTTTAGGGTTTTTAAAGGGACACTAAACCCAATTTTTTTTTCTTTCATAATTCAGATAGAGCATGCAACTTTCTAATTTACTCCTATTATCAAATTTTCTTCGTTTTCTTGCTATCTTTATTTAAAAAGCAGTAATTTGATGCATAGGAGCCGTCCCATTTTTGGTTGAGAACCTGGGTTATGCTTGCTTATTGGAGGGTAATGTAAGCTTCAATAAGCTAGCGCTATCCATGGTGCTGAACCTAAAATGGGCTGGCTGCTAAGATTTACATTCTGCTTTTAAAATAAAGATAGCAAGAGAACGAAGAAAAATTGATAATAGGAGTAAATTAGAAAGTTGCTTAAAATTTCATGCTCTATCTGAATCATGAAAGAAAAAAAAAATGGGTTCAGTTTCCCTTTAAATACTTTGTATATGTCAAAAGAAGGGCATGTAGAAATTTGGAAAGCAAACCTGTGCACATGTAGTTCAAAGTGCATAGCAGTTGTTGGATTTGTGGTTCCTGCAAACTTTCTAATACTAATTATTTTTCTTCCTACAGTCAGAAAGATGAAATTACTGCAGAGAGGTTAATGGGAGTTAAGTTATGGATCACAGCAGGACCACGTGAGAAGTTTACTGCAGCAGAGGTGAGCATGACACTTCTTTAACCCCTTAATGACAACAGTACTTTTCCATTTTCTGTCCGTTTGTGACAAAGGCTATTTTTACATTTTTGCGGTGTTTGTGTTTAGCTGTAATTTTCCTCTTTCTCATTTACTGTACCCACACATATTATATACCGTTTTTCTCGCCATTAAATGGACTTTCTAAAGATACCATTATTTTCATCTTATAATTTACTATAAAAAATATATAAAATATGAGGAAAAAATGGAAAAAAAACACTTTTTTTTTAACTTTTAGCCCCAAAATCTGTTACACATCTGCAACCACCAAAAAAACACCCATGCTAAATAGTTCTAAATTTTGTCCTGAGTTAGAAATACCCAATGTTTACATGTTCTTTACTTTTTTTTGCAAGTTATGGGCCATAAATACCAGTAACACTTTGCTATTCCAAACCACTTTTTTTCAAAAATTACTGCTAGTTACATTGGGACACTGATATCTTTCAGGAATCTCTGAATATCCCTTGACATGTATATATTTTTTTGTAGAAGACACCCCAAAGTATTGATCTATGCCCATTTTGGTATATTTCATGCCACCATTTCACCGCCAAATGCGATCAAATACAAAAAATCGTTCACTTTTTCACAATTTTTTTCACAAACTTTCGGTTTCTCACTGATATTGTTTACAAACAGCTTGTGCAAATTATGCAAAAATGGTTGTAAATGCTTCTCTGGCATCCCCTTTGTTCAGAAATAGCAGACATATATGGCATTGGCGTTGCTTTTTGGTAACTAAAGGCTGCTAAATGCCACTGCACACATACTTGTATTATGCCCAGCAGTGAAGGGGTTTATTAGGGAGCATGTAGGGAGATTTTTGGGGTAATTTTAGCTTTAGTGTAGTGTAGTAAACAACCCAAAGTATTGATCAAGGCTCATTTTGGTATATTTCATGCCACCATTTCACCGCCAAATACGTTCAAATAAATTTTTTTTTACATTTTTCTAAATTTTTGGTTTCTTACTGAAATTATTTACAAACAGCTTGTGCAATTATGGCACAAATGGTTGTAAATGCTTGTCTGGGATCCCCTTTGTTCAGAAATAGCAGACATATATGGCTTTGGCGTTGCTTTTTGGTAATTAGAAGGCCACTAAATTCTGCTGCGCATCACACTTGTATTATGGCTAGCAGTAAAGGGGTTAATTAGGTAGCTTGTAGGGAGCTTGCAGGGTTAATTTTAGCTTTAGTGTAGAGATCAGCCTCCCACCTGAAACATCAGACCCCCTGATCCCTCCCAAACAGCTATATTCCCTCCCCCACCCCACAATTGTTCCCGCCATCTTAAGTACTGGCAGAAAGTCTGCCAGTACTAAGATAAAAAGGTATATTTGTTTTTTTTGTTTTTTTTTATAGCATATTTACATATGCTGCTGTATAGAATCCCCCCTTAGCCCCCAAACTCACAGATCCGCCATCAAACAGTTCTCTAACCCTCCCCCTCTAACTTAATGGGCACCATCTTGGGTACTGGCAGCTGTCTGCCAGTACCCAGTTTATTAAAAAAAATATGCTTTTATTGTTTTTTTGGACTTTTTTCCCATTTTCTGTAGTGTAGCTTCCCCCCCCCCCCAGAACCCTTCGATCATTTATTGCATTAAAAAAAAAAACCTTTTCTCCCAATTTTGAAATTACATTTTCCTGTAGTGTAGCAGTTCCCACCCGCTCCCGCCCCGTGCACGCGCCCGCCCGCCGCCCACGTGCACGCGCCCGCGCGTCCGTGCGCGCCCCCCGGACACTGCCGCATCCGATCCGGCCTCCGATCCCGCCCCCCGCCCAATCACAGGCCCTTGGCAGGCCGCCCACCCACCTCCCTGCCTTGCTCCCACCCACCAACGACGCTCCGGTGCAGAGAGGGCCACAGAGTGGCTCTCTCTGCATCGGAGGCTTGTAAAGGGGTATTGCAGGATGCCTCCATATGGAGGCATCACTGCAATACCCTCAGAGCTGCTGGAAGCGATTGTGATCGCTTCCAGCACTCTGTTAGACAACTGACGTACCAGGTACGTCTATTGTCATTAACTGCTTGTTAATGCATGACGTACCTGGTACGTCAGTTGTCATTAAGGGGTTAAAGGTACTTTTAAAATGTATTATTACTGCCAGTTTTCCTTATTTACTTCTCTTTCAGCATCATTATTGGTTCAACAAGAATCCACAAAATAATGAAGACAAAATGTAACTACCTCTCAAAACCATCCAACCTTTTTAAGCCTACCTGTCTGGTCAGCAACAAGCTGGTTACTTATTATTGTATCTTGAAAATAGAGTGATTAATCACATGATAACATATGAGGCTATGCATATTTCTTTCATATAGGTGACAAGAGTCCACAATTTGTTACATATGGATTGGATATACATTCCTACCAGGAGGAGGCAACGTTTCCCAAACTTCAGAGCCTATAATTACCCCACCCACCTCACTCATATCTCAGTTTAAACTTTTCTTTGGAGGTGGTTAAAGTATGATGTGCTTAAGGTATTTTCTTCAGTGTATACTGAAGTCCAGTTTCCCCTACAGTTATAGTTATTGTCAGAGGGTTGTTTATGGAGGGTAGTCTATAGACACCATATTGTGAAACCTCTGGTAGTCTTTCTAAGGCCCTCCTATAAATTCAGTCACAGTAAGCCTTTTTCTGCCTCCGTTTACAGTTCTACATACTCCTATCTTCTACCTCTGCTGATAGGGTTTTTCAGTACTGGTTAGCTGTCTGCTTAAAAAAGCGGACTTGTGTCTACAAATACTACAGGTAAGTAGGGTTGCAACGATACCACTTTTATAAGAGCGAGTACAAGTACTGATACTTTTTTTTTTTTTTTTTTTTTAAATACTCGCCAATATCAATTGCTAATACTTTTTTGGACTGCCACAGACAGACACACTCTCACACATAGACGCACACAGGCACTCTCACACATAGGGGCCGATTTAACAAATATCGTGTCCGACAGACATAGCTGAATGCCGACAGCATACGCTGTCGGCATTGCACAAGCATTTCTGGTTACCTGCTTGTGCAATGCCGCCCCCTGCAGATTTGCGGCTAATCGGCCGCTAGCAAGGGGTTGTCAATCAACCTGATTGTTTTTGATCGGGTTGATTGCTGTCCCCCGCTCAGAGCAGGCGGATGAGTTAAGGAGCAGCGGTCTTAAGACCGCTGCTTCTTAACTCCTGTTTCCGGCGAGCCTGAAGGCTCGCGCGGAAACAAGGGGAACAGGGGCCTTTCGGCCCCATACACGCACAAAGACTCACTCTCGCGTACAGACAAAGTTACTGAGATGCAACTAAATCTCTAATAAGCACTCAACAACTATATCATCCTCAATTTTGATTGTATCACTAAAATATACATAGATAAATGAACCTCCAGTGTACAGAAAGGGTCACTCTTGGACCCACAAACCAGCATAAAAAATAAGGGATAGTGGAGGATTTAAGGCAGGTCTTAGAGCCACTTATGGACCCAATAATACCCCTTTATTTGTTCCTATTGTAAATCCTAGCGTTTCACAGACGCTAGGATTTACCATCACTTTAATTATGCAATTTTCTGCATTTAGTGGTCATTTAAATCCAAAATGTATGTTTGTTTTTTTGTAATAAAATTGCAATATTTCATCATATATTTTATTATGCACTTTTTGTTAGTGAAATTCTACCGATTAAAAATGCATGCTCTTCTAAATCAGGAATTTTGTCTTTACTATCCCTTCAATAACTAGGCACCAAAAAGTAAAGGCAACATCAAACACCATGAAAATATTCATTGCAAAGAACTATTACATGGGCAGGTAGAATTCTTTGATTTGAAAAAAAACAAAAAAACGATAATGTTCTCACGTTGATCCATGAAACTGTATATGACCAAGGACATGAACAGACACAGCTTGTAACTTCAAAGAACACACAACAAAATATACCCTTTGTTAACTATAACTCCATTTATAACTCATTTTAACATTCTGAATTAGATTCTCGGACATATAACATTTTACATTTTAAAATGTAGTATGGTAGGTATACTATAAAGCGCCATGTTTTTTCCTCGGGCAAAAGCTCCAGCTAAGCTTTTATAGTAGATTCTGGGAGTTCTATAATCTATTCATCATGCCACCAACTACACAGGGCACACAGGCTACCTACACAAGAGAGAACATGCACCCGTGCGGATAAACGTAGCACAACAATGCTCCGTATATGCATCTATAAAATGGCTTCAGTTATTTATCTACAGAGAAATATTACTATCTGCCGCCTGCTTCCTATAAAGAGTACTCGGCTATATGGATACTGAACAGCAAAAAGCACGTTTCCTCAGATTTACACGATTGTAACACAGCCCACATTGAAATGGCCCAAAACCCAAAAAAATTCTTCCACTGAAAAGTATTTTCTCGGACATGAGGAGGCCTACTTCCTTGCCACACACCATGCCGCTATGTTGTCACTACACTAAATAGCCGTCTGCAGTCCACACACACAGCCCCTTGTCCCCAGGCTTACTACCAGTACTATCAGCGAAATGCCAACACTACTCTGTCTTAGACAAAAAATTACAAGGCCTGGCGCTGGCATATGAGATCAAATGCCTCAGCCCAGCGATCTTAACACTTTTTACTGCCTCCTCAGGGTTCTTCCCATGCTCCACTTGTCTAATTACGTAAGAGAGCAACAAAGGAAATGGCACAGAAATAATAAAACAGAATTATATTTACCACAGGTGAGTTAACGGATCCAGGACTATTTAAAACGCCACCAATTTGGTGAAACTGGTTCTGCTGTCCAAAGTGATTTCAAAAATCAAGATGGAACAATCATCTGTACTTCTGATAGCCCCTACGTGGCCTCTCAGGATCTGGTATGTCGATCTAGTTCATATGTCCAGCTACCCGCCATGGCATCTTCCTCTAAGAGCAGACCCTCTGTCTCAAGGTCCCTTCTTTCATTCAGACAAAAAATCTCTGAACTTAATGGCGTGGAGATTGAACGCCTAGTTCTCAGTCACAGAGGTTTTTCAGAATCTGTAATTAGTACTATGATTCAAGCAAGAAAACATGTTTCTAGGAAAATGTATTATAAGGTTTGGAAAACTTATATTTCCTGGTGTTCCTCTCATAATTTTTCCTGGCATACATTTAGAATTCCTAGAATTCTTCAGTTTCTTCAAGATGGTTTAGATAAGGACTTATCTGCCAGGACAGATTTCTGCTCTTTCTGTAATGTTTAACAGAAAGATTGCTCATCTTCCAGACATTCATTGTTTTGTTCAGGCTTTGTCTAGAATAAAACCTGTTATTAAACCTATTTCTCCTCCATGGAGTCTCAATCTAGTATTGCAGACTTCATAGGCTCCTCTATTTGATCCTATGAATTCTTTGGATATTAAATTTCTTTTAGCTATTTCTTCTGCTAGAAGAGTTTCTGAATTATCTGCCCTCTCTTGTGAGTCTCCTTATCTGATTTTTCATCAAGATAAAGCAGTTTTGCGGACTGCTTTAACATTTTTGCCAAAGGTTGTTAATTATAACAACATTAACAGGGAAATCGTTGTTCCTTCTTTGTGTCCTAATCCTAGGAATGATGCTGAAAAGACTTTACACTCTTTAGATGTTAGAGCTTTGAAATATTATGTTGATGCCACTAAAGATTTCAGAAAGACTTCAAGTTTATTTGTTATTTTTTTTCTGGTTCACGGAAGGGTCAGAAAGCTTCTTCTATTTCTTTAGCCTCTTGGTTAAAACTTCTGATTCACAAAGCTTATTGGGAAGCGGGTCAGTCTCCGCCTCAAAGAATAACAGACTCACTCTATAAGATCAGTTGCCACATTTTGGGGTTTCAAGAATGAGGCTTCAGTTGATCAAATCTGCTAAGCAACCACTTGGTCTGCTTTGCATACTTTTACCAAATTTTACCATTTTGATGTGTTTGCCTCTTCAGAAGCAGCTTTTGGTAGAAAGGTTCTTCAGGCAGTGGTCACTCTTTGATTTGATTAATTTTGGATTAAATTTCTCAGCAAAAAAAGCAGTTTAGATTTTATTCCTCCCTTTATTTTTGTTACTCGTGGACTTGTGTATTATATCCCATGTGTAACAAATTGTGGACTCTCGCCACCTATATGAAAGAAAACATAATTTATGTAAGAACTTGCCTGATAAATTAATTTCTTTCATGGTGGCGAGAGTCCACGAGGTCCTCTACCTATTGTGGGTTGTTTTTAACAGAGCACATCTTTTTTTCCTGTTCCTTTTTTATGCTTTTTTCTTACTCGTTTTTTACACCTCACCTCTTGGCTATATGTTAAACTGAGATATGAGTGAGGTGGGTGGGGTATTTATAGGCTTTGAGGTTTGGGATACTTTGCCTCTTCCTAGTAGGAATGTATATCCAATGTTTAACAAATCGTGGACTCTCGCCACCATGAAAGAAATTAATTTATCAGGTAAGTTCTTACATAAATTATGTTTTATATCCTTTTTTTTAAAGGGCCTGCATTAATGCTGAGACTCGCATTTCGCTTGCGCATGTTGACAGTCTTAACATTAGAGACATGAAAGTTCAAATAGAGCATGCAAAAAAAAAAAATACTTTTAACAACTTTCCAATGTACTTTGTTCTTTGGTATCCTTTGTTGAAGAGCATGCCTAGGTAGGCTCTGGAGTATGCACATGTCTTAAACATTATATGGCACAAGTGTATGTAACAATATTTGTAACAATGTTATAAATTTTTACAAAAACTGCTATCCTATACTGCTTAACAGTGTTACACACATTGCAGCAAACACTGCTGCCATATAAGAAACATATATATACGCCAGTGCCTACTTTGGTATGCTTCTCTACAAAGGATACTAACAAAAGTACAATTGATAACAGAATTACATTGTTTTTATTTTTCAAATGAAATGATGAAATGCTCTATGATTTATTTTTTTTTATTTATTTTTTTTAAACATCTGCTATGTAGCGGATACTTCACTGTAGTATGCTGGGATTATACTACCGTCATTTATGTCCCAATAAGTATTCTGTACTATGGTAATTTATTTTCAATATAGTGGATATTTGTGGCTGTACCTCAATTTGGTGATATCTAGTACTGCATCTTTTAAATACTACAAAAGGGAAACAGAACAATAGCTCCCAGAATCCACAGATCCCCAGATAATGTGGTTATCAACAGTCTTTTAGTAAGGAAGAGTGTGTGTGTGTGTGTTTAGTCCAAAAAGCCTTAATTTTAGAAAAATATATAAAACATCAAACTTTATTGTTGTATAAAGTTAAAAGCACATAGAAGATAGTATAAAGAATCCATTGACCGACCAAAAAGAACGTCTGACCGGTTTTGGTGTTAGAACACTGTACTCATAGACTTAAATTCTCTACACCTGTGGCAGACCTATAAACCATCTACCACATCTGATAGGTTAAAACAGGAAGGGGGAGGGGGGTTCAGCCAAGGATTAACCCTTAATTCCTTAGTTTACAAATGTACACTGTATAGCATGATAGGATTAATTAACCTGAACATAGTGGTAATGCATTAATTTATAGTAACACCATGCCATGGCATATCAAGTTGGAGCTGACTAACATAGGCAAATAGAGAGATTAATCACATATACCCCAAATACAAGCATATGCAAATATATTGTAATCACATAAAATATTTACAGCAAAGCTAAATAAACATATAATCAATAAATGGTATTTATCCACTATCATATGCACATAGGCTCATCACACATTGGCTCACTTCGGGGGTATAATATTACCAAAAATTCCATCTCTACCAAAATAGGGAGTAATTAGAAATAGTGACCCCAAAAACGAGGGCCCATGTAATAGAGCCCATACACACAGGATAACACAGAATAGCCAAATAAAGAACATACAAAACAAGAGAACTTGCAAAAAACCTGAAAAGGGATATATGACAACATCAAATAACATAGAATGGAGTAAAATAAAATAGATGCAAAAAAGCAGGACACTTGCCTAATACAGATTCTAACAAGTATTGTAGAGAAATCATCTCTGCCAAAAATTTATAATGTCGAATTCTGAATTGAAACCTATTGGAATCAAACTATTCAGTTTGAAAATCCAATAGGTTTCCTGTCTACAGAGTATGGAGAAAGTATCCCCACCCCTAAATGGTCTCTGTACTTGCTCAATTGCTCTCCATTTAAATGTATCCACGTTTTTGTTGTGAATCTCCAGAAAATGCCTAGACAGGGCTGAACAGGGTTGCTCTCCAGAAATATAGGACAGATGTTCTCTTATGCGGGTACCCACTTCTCTGGTGGTCCTACCTACATATACCCTTTGACATTCTGTACCCTCCACTAAATAGATAACATACAAACTTTTGCAATTCACACACCCCCTGGTTGGGAATTCCTCAGCTGTCTGATTATGGGTGAATGATTTAGAAATCTGTATATGATCGCGAGAAATGCATGTTCTCCTGCCACATCTATAGGTGCCGTTTCAATGTAGCCAGGAGCTCCCAGAGGATTTGTCTTTTAACAAGCTAGGGGATAACATATTACCCAATGTGACATTCCGCTTTGCCGTGAAAGCACAGCCTTTGTCCATGATTTCTCTCAATTTTTTGTCTCCCATCAATATGGGCAGATTCCTATTTATGATTTTGTGAATCTGGTCATATTGATCTGAGAAACAAGTCACAAATCTAGGTTGAAGTTGGTCAGTTGACCCTATCCTCTGTGAGGTCCTGGCTCCATCGGTGAGCAAAGATTCCCTATTCATGTGCTGAACTTCTATATAGGCTCTATCTACCACTTTCTTTGGGTATCCTCTATTTCTTAACCTTTGGCTAAGAAGCCCGCTCTCTTGCCAGAAAGAGCCATTTAGGGTACAGTTCCTTATTACCCTCATAAACTGACCCTTGTCTATGCCCCTAAAGACATGATGGCTGCTCCGTGCATGCAGTAAGCTGTTCCCCGCTATGGGCTTCCTGAAGAGAGTGGAAATCACTTTGCCTGCTGACTTCATACCCCTCAGAGACGCATCTAGAAAGTTAATGCTATCCTTTTGCCACTCATAGGTAATCTGAATCCCTATCGTGTTACTGTTCAGGTCTCTCACAAAGTATTCAGCCTGTTCCTGATCAGAGGACCATACAATTAGTAGGTCATCAATAAACCTGATATATTTGACTATATACGCTCAGGGAACGGCAGTACCTCCCTTACGTAACTAGGCAACTTAGGTACAAGTGGCTGTAAAAAGGAATTAACCCATTTGGACAATGGTTCCAATAGGGATCCAATACCGGCCACTATTGATCTATCTTTTACATTGGTAATGCTCTTGTGCACCTTAGGGAGGTGGTGGAAGATAGGAGTGACTGGATTGGTAACCAGAATCAATCCGTCCTCCACCGCCTCATCCAAAAGGTGCTCAAGTGCTCTTGAAAACCTAGCAGTAGGATTACTAGGTAACATTATATAGGTGTCTACATCACTTAGTTGGCGAACTGCCTCATCAATGTAACTAGTCATGTCCATAATGACCACACTGCCACCTTTGTCAGACTGTTTGATCACAATTTGGTCATTCTCACATAGACTGATTAAAGCTTTTTTCTCTATGATCGTCAAATTGTGGGCACCTTCTCTTGGGGCCCTAGATAATTGTGTTAGATCCTCTACAACCTGCTGGTGAAAAACCTCTAGAGCTTTACCTCTGGCTTGGAGGGGGTAAAATGTAGACTTGGATCTCAGGACAGGGTTAGTGGTCTGCAAATGAGGGTCATCAGTTACATGTCCCTCACCCTGCAAACTCTCAAGGGAAACCAAAGCACAAGTATCTTCAAAGGTCAAAGGATTATGCACATCAGACCTCAAGGGGGTTAGGCTCCTAGGCCTATGTTCAACTGTATTTTCACCTGAGAAAAACCTGCAAAGGGTTAAATCTATGACTAATTTGTTCACATCCAAAATAGTCTGAAATGAATCAAATGTTCTAGATGGAACAAAACTTAAACCATAGTTAAGAACCTTACGTTCTATATCCGTCAAAACATATGATATTAATCACCATGTCTATTGGTATTTCTTCTGTTTTTTGTTGTGACTCTGTGCCCTTAGAGTATACCTTGGTTTTCTCTGGCTCTCCATACCTGGGCCCATAGTCCCTTGGTTCTGAGTCCCCCCTCCCTGTAATTGTCTCTCGGCCTCTTGAAAAACCTGAGTATTACTCTGAGCAGGCCCTTTACTAAGGTGATCAATATTATGTGTGCCATTCCTAATAGTGTGTTCAGAGTGAGTATCTAATCGTCCTGTTTTAGGTCTAACCCCTAGGGATACAGATCCTTTCAGAATGCCCTTATTCCCACCACCTGATATACATTTAGCATTCTCAACAGGTAACATTTCACCCCCTGACACCTGTTCATCCCCTGAGAGGCATCTGCCTCTGAATCAGAAAAGGTAAGTTTCTTTGGGGGGATCGGATTGGGGGTTTTGTAGACAACACCAAGGGAGTAATCTTTTTGGTCCCTTAAAAATTTAGTTTGTTTGGTTTGGATCACCAACTTTTTGGACTCCTCAATAGTTTTTTTAAAAGTAGTTTCAAACTGAGTATATACTTCACTCTGTTTGAACCTATCCATATCCGACTGCAAAGAAGCAATTTTTAGCTTAACTTCATTTAACAAAAAATCCTTATACTCTATGAGGAGAGAAATCAATGTTAGTGAACAATCAGTCAATGCCTGGTTCCAGCGTGAAATAAAAGATTAATCTTTGATATCATATGTGGGGAATTTATTCAGTCTTAAACCTCTAGGAATCATCTTTAGGTCAAAATACTTTGTTAGGATCCTATTTCAGTTTTTGTTCTTTTAACTTTAGATTCTGAAAATCCTGAAATAGGTCCCCTAGTTTGATCCTTGGGGAATCATGGCTGAAAACATCCTCCATATCCAACATGTCCAGGTTATCCTCATCAATTTCAGAATACATAAGGGTATCTATCTCCTGTGTCCCCTCCATTGGGGTTATAGCTAATTTATTAGTAGTAAACACTTGAAAAACGTATAATATTCAGTGCCTCTAGTAATATAGTGGAGCAAAGTGCTCTCTAATAGCATACAACCTATAGTTTGGAAATAACAGTCCACAATAACAGGGTGAAAATTAAAAAGATGAGCAAAATAGAAGCAGACTGTAAGTGTCAGTCACAATTTGAAGGTAACGTTACGTCAGTTCAAAAATGCTGAGAAATGGTAATGTCCTGCTCCGTGGGTGCGACTAAAGTAATGGTTGACCAACAGGTTTTCAATAAACTCTGCCACCCCAAGATATACTCATATAACTCACATAGCTTGAATCCATAACCAGTGTGTGAATTGCATACCAAACAGGAAAGCACTGAGAGATGACCTGATGTGTGTTTAGTCCTCTTATTTAGTTATTTTTCCTTAAAAAAAAAAAAAAGGAGGAAATCTCATGTTTTTCTCAAGTATAAACAACTGTTAAGCAGATTTACTTGCACCAACCTTTTATGTTTTATATCGTTGCTAAAGCAAAACTAATGTTTCTTCTTTTACCCAATCATTAAGTTTGAGGTGCTGAAAAGGTTTCTAGACGGAGGAGGGGACATCCTGGTGATGCTTGGAGAGGGAGGTGAGGCCAAATATGACACCAACATCAACTTTTTGCTGGAAGAGTATGGGATCATGGTGAACAACGGTAAGAGTATTGAAATGCTTCAAACTAGTACTTATTAATAGCATATTTGGATTAAATGAGATTATTATTAACACTTAAAGAAAATGCATAAAAGACTCCTATTTCAGAGGAAGTTTTGGCCCAGAAAAAGACCATACATACAGTGTTAGAAAAAAATACATTTGATTGCTGTCATTATATTAATTTGAAAGTATCAACTATACATTTCACATGGGTTGGACCAATCACAGAGCTACAACTCACTTGGTTTTCAAATTTTATGGCCCAGTTTTCAAATGATTGTAAGAATTTAACAGATCCCCTATTTTTACAGCAGTCTGAACAAAATAAGATTCATGTTTTACAAGTATTTGCTTTTACTGCCTATGGTTTAGAATAAGAATTAGGATTTAGTATATTGTGAATCCAGTTGATTTTCCTCCCCAAAGTATACATAGATATTGATAATCTAATACTTGAGTAAAGTATCTCTACATTATTATTTAGTGCATTCAGCTTGTTAGAGAAACTCTTGACATATCCAATGCATCTTATGTAATTTTCCTTTTCTTTCTCTCTGTTCACCCTAAGATTTTGTTGTGAGAAACGTCTACTACAAATACTTCCATCCTAAAGAGGCACTTATTTCCAATGGGGTGTTAAATCGGTGAGTGCTGCTGAATAAATCTGGTATTTTTCTTGCAGAGCGTGTATGTATTTTACTTCTATATCTACATATTCTGGCTCACCCTAGTAGCCCTTAACCCCTTTGATGCACATAATGAGGCTTTCTGGTCATGCACATTTCTACCTGTAGGCGCATGACAAGCCTTTCTTTTCATGCAGGGGAATATCCGATCAAATACTGTTTTTTCAGCCATTCCCCTCACTACAGGCCGGGGATCGTTGGTGGCCTAGTGGGCGGCACTTCAAGGCTTCATGGCGGGAGGTTCTTCAATCCCCTTGATTATAGTTCCCCATAGCAGCTACAAACTTCCAAGACCCCTCATTTGAAAGAGAATTGTAGTATCACACAACAGATCATTTAAAAATAAATTAGAAAAAACACATGGGGATTTGCTAGGAAATAGGTCATTATTTGTGCATTAAAAAAAAACTGTCTGTGTGTAGAGACCCCTAATAAAGTTTATTTTCTATTAAAGGGACATAAAACAAGTTCAGATAGAGACAAAATGTAATATGTACTTTAATTACTTCACTTGCAAATTTATACCGCAGTGCCTCGCCATTAACCCTTTTTTTTTTTTTTGTAAAGCTCTATCCCCCCCCACACATTTCCTTCTATGGCTTTATCTACTATATCTATTGTTGTTTTGGTAGAATTCAAAAATGCATAGGGATTATCTGCTGGAGCATGCCTAGAAGCTGTGAACTCAGTTAAAATACAGTGCCTGTGTCTAAACACAAGGGGGGTGAAGTTGGCTGCTCCGGGCAGCTTAGCTATGTAATTAATTTTGCTTATTTTTGAAAATTATTTAAAATACTTGCCAGCAATTTAAAAAAAATGTATGCAAATTATGTTTAATTAATTTTCCCTTTTAGGATATGCACAGATCTCAACTTGTTTTATGTCCCTTTAAACAAGTCACTCTCTCAAAAAAATAAATGAATTTTGTCTGTATAGGTAGCCAATCACTGTGGTAACCATAAACACCATTCAAGAAAAAAAGTGCTTTTATTTTTGTACTGAACAATGGGGCCTCCTCTCTCTAATCTATATTAACCTTAAAAGCTTGTATTGGCCCCTATTTCACATGTGGCTACCCATGATGACAATTTAGTAAAGTGATCTAAGTAACATCATTGCTAACTTGACCATTCTCGGTATTATTTACTAAAATCTAAGAACAATTAAAAAAAAAATTGATTTTTTTTTAAAAAAAAAAATAAAAAAAATTTGAGGTTGAAAAATAATGTAACAACGAGGTACCAGTTTACATAACAAAAATACATCATCACATCAGTCATAGAGAAGTGACAACAACAATGTTACTTTATCAAGTAGTATTCCATGTTATCTAATAAGAGAGCTATAGGGAAGTCACAAGCATATAAACTGGGTATCACAATTTGGAACCTCTTCCTTTTTTTTTTTTTTTTTTTCAATAAACCAAATTCTACTTAATGTTGTAGATCATAATATGGTGTAGATACCAAGGGTTGGTAAGCCTAGAACAATGCAGGTGACATGTAGAGGGTTCAGTAACTTAATTTAGTTAATCACCTTTAGTGGGTGGGAGGCAAAGTATTAATTAGATGGCAGACACACCTACAGGTTTTGATGGGTAGTAATATGATTTTGGTGGGGAATAGGGTAGATCAGCAGACAAGAGCCGCTTTGTATGAGTGGGAAGTTGGGGGGGGGGGGGAGCGGGTCGTAGTGACATTATAGGAGCCAAGACAACGTTATATACCGTAAGATGTTAAGTGTTAAAGGTTTCCTTTAGTTAGGGATTAGGATGATAAATAGTAGGTTGCTACTTGAGGTAATATAATATGAATTTTTTGTGCTAATATCAACCTTGTCAAATAGGGCATGGTGTAAAAGGGAAGATGTTAATCAGGGAATAGCCTCAATGAGATTATACTTTAGGTATTATTGAACTATAGTAGCTGAGAGCTTAGCTTAAGGATATTTTCCTATCGTTACATAGCAGCTGAAATATCAAAATCTTGTGTCACACTTAACATACTTAAACAGATGACAATGTATAGAAAAACCATAATGGATGTGAGAGATTCATAAGAGCCCTTACAATTACTTTCTCAGCTGTTGGATAAGGTCCTCTAAGAATTACCCTAGCGGAACGAGTATGAAAATATTTAAGATTAATAGAAACGTAGTATCTGTGTGGATAAGCATTGAACCCAAGTATAAGATAAACAGATGTCTACTATAACAATTATGAGAGAGTGCCACAGCGATAGTGTAGTTGACAGACATAAACATAATAAACCTGGACCCTGCCGTAGTGGGATCTGTGGACAGTATTAACTATAATAAATAAAGGGGCTTACAGCACAGCCATATCAAATGAACTACAGTTGTATGCTCGAAGAGATGCAGTATGGACATTATCTACTAGGTGTTCCTAGACATGGATTTCTGACGGATAATGTGTGCATATTTTAGGAACCTTAATTGCTGAGATAATAGGGGAGCTGTGGGGGTCAGTAGATGAGATCATATGGTGTCAGTATATACCGTGTGGTTGGGTTCTGCGTGCGAGTTCAATTCCGTTAGTGATATACATGATCTATTGTGGGGCATAAGTATCAACAGACCTATCCAAGTCTAGGGGATCTAATATAATAAATTGCGTGAGTTACAGAAGTGGTCTAAAGAATGGTAAATAATAACTGCTCAATGTAGAGTATGTGAGGAAAATGACGCTAGTATTTTTTTTTCAAAGTTGTGAGTTTGCTAAATTGTATATAGGGCTCAGTTTGGGTTTTTGTTCTTAACATGTCAGTTGATGATATGGTATAGGAATAGTCTAAGGGAGATCTCAGATTTAAAGCCTGCTAATAGGATTTGCAGCAGAAGAGGCTCCTCGTATTAGGAGAGTCAAAAAGTTGCTAAACCCAGGAAAAAGGAACAATTTAAAATCAATCAAGTTAGTCCTCTGTATTTCAGTGGTAAGGGGTGGATCTAAATGTATTATTGACTTTAAATGGGGCAAGTAATCTAAGGGGGATGAACGTATGCCTATGCTATTACCCCTATGTGTTCTGATGTGAGATAGACGTTTCATTTGCCAACAGGTGTTAGTGACAGCAATTGAAGGGTTATTGAGAACTTATAGTGGTGCTATAATGGATAAGCATCCGGGTTGTTAAATTGGTGCGCTATCTTAGAATACATACACTAACACCTTAATCAAAGGTGTGATCTTAGAAGCACAAATTGGGCTCTCACATATGATAGTAAGGGATATAAAAGCAGTGTGAGTTTAAAGTGTGATCCCTAAATAAATTCTTATATACCCATACTCAGTCTGTTTTCAGACTTAAATGTCGTCATGGTTGACTGAGTCCTGATGTCTTTTAAAGGAGGTCGGGCCATACTGTCATGGTCCGGAGCAGTTGAGAGCCTATGTCATGTGGGTAAGTTCAGTCCAATACCAGTTTTTCGAGCAAACCCGATCTCCTTGTAGATGACCAATGTGACCAATTCAGACCTCTGTACTAACTGTACATTGACCCACAGATCAGGAACCTTATCATAGTCCTCTGTGGTGGAGGGGCAAAGATTAAAAAAAATTTTTTAGCCCACGCCAGTTCTGAGGTGTAACGGCCCAGGGTTTACTGAATAGCAAAGTCCATAGGTGAAGCTGTGATGGGCTTTCTTAAGAGCCTTAACAAAGTGGTTGTCTGTTCCGTTTCCAGCTGGGAGCACAAACAGATGTTAGTGACTATTCTGGAGCAGCAGCCTCTCTGTATTATGGAGCGGAGCGTATGTGACCTCCATGCAGCTGTGATTCTCATAATGCTGCAGGTAGGCCTTTGCGTTATCAAGTGGTGAGTTGAGTCCCCCGACCTATCCAGTGAGGTCGGCCCCATCCGGAGCCGTCGAGGGTAGTGTCATTCCCATTATATTCAGGGAGACTGTAGGAGGTTTCGTTATTAGCTCTATCTCCTCCAGCATAGGTTGGCTGTCCTGCAGATCAGAACACATCGTGAGTTCTTGCTCTAAATGCTGTAATGACAGGAGATGGGCTGTTTAAGCTTTTTACACTCGTCTGGAGGTCTGGTAGAGAGGTTAGTGGTGTAGTAGTTTCCCTGAGCGCACTCGTCAAATCTACGACTCATCAGGCTGTCAAAGGCTTCCAGCTGAGCTAGTATAATTGCTTGGGACTCTTCCATGTTTCTGAATCAGCAACTTCTCCTGGGATGATACCAAGTAAACTGCAAGTATAGCTAGGGCGCCACGTGGGTGAAAAGATGGCTGCTCCCTAGTGGCCGCTGCGATTACCTTTGCGGGGATAATTAAAGGGACACTGTACCCAAAAATTTTCTTTTGTGATTCAGAAAGAGCATGAAATTTTAATCAACTTTCTAATTTACTTCTATTATCAAATTTTCTTCATTTTCTTGGTATCTTTATTTGAAATGCAAGAATGTAAGTTGCCGGCCCATTTTTGGTGAGCAACCTGGGTTGTCCTTGCTGATTGGTGGATAAATTCATCCACCAATAAAAAAAGTGCTGTCCAGAGTACTTAAACAAAAAAAAAGCTTAGATGCCTTCTTTTTCAAATAATGATAGCAAGAGAACGAAGAAAAATTGATAATAGGAGTAAATTAGAAAGTTGCTTAAAATTGCATGCTCTTTCTGAATTACAAAAGAAAAAATTTGGGTTCAGTGTCCCTTTAATGTTGATCTCCTGTTGTCAAATTGCTAAAGGGTTGAGGTGTCTCCCTATAACATATGCCCCATTTTAGCAGCAAATTGAACTGCACTGAGCGGTCAGAGATGAGTAGATTGGCTGTTCTGATATGCGACCGCTCAGATGCAGAGCTTGCTCCGCCCCCCCTTATCTTTATTTTTACATTTTTTGCTGCAGCGATCTCATATGCTATGAATTATAAATGTAGTAATGGTATATTATGATGGTCTGATGGGCCTGCTAAAAAAAAAGTATATAATGTGTGCAGACTTCTCAAAACTAATCCTGCTGCATATCTTTACCTAATTGGCTTTAACTGATAAACGCTTGAAAACAATGTACATTATAGTAAGATTATGACCATGGCTAACCTTGTTGTTTGCAGATTCAAGACAGGATTGGCTATTCTAAATCAGGCAAGTGGTGGGTGGTTTGGTTATTGGGAAAAAAATTGCAGCAAATAAGATTTAAGTTAATTTGTTTTAAAAATGTTTAGACTTGGCTGATAAGTTGTTCTTTAGCAACAGAAATGTCTTAGTCCCTTTTAACTGAGAAACAGATTCAAACAGCTAACAGATTCATCTAAAATGTTGTTGTTAGATCATATTTTACTTCTGTTTTTTTAGGGAAATTAGCAGAGCAGCGGGGAAGGATATATCCAATCTTATAGATGATGAAAGTGGCGGCAACAACTCACAGTAAGTTCTGGACAATTGTGTGAAGAGGGGTGAGGATTTAATGATATGGCATTTGTCAGTGTGCCCTAATTTTCTATTTTTTTTTTTTGTATATGTATGCGTGTGTGTGTGTATATGTGTGCGTGTGTGTGTGTGTCTTATTTACTATAATGTTGTATTTAATTTATTTAATTCTCTTATGCTTCTTTATTGTATTTGCCTTTAACAATCCCATCTCCTTTTAACTGTAGCAGCTTATCACAAACATTCCTCCCCAGTTTTCTTCTTTGTCATACCTGAATTTATTTTAGTTTAACTCTATCATTTCCTCTGACAGAGCCCTGACATTTGTTTACCCTTTTGGTGCCACGCTGAATGTGATGAAACCAGCCATGGCAGTTCTCTCCACTGGGTCAGTCTGTTTTCCCCTCAACAGACCCATCATGGCTTTCTACCACTCTAAGGTAAATTGCAAACTTGCAAGCAGCTATTTTACTCTAAAGTATTATATATATATTTTTCTTCATTATAATACACAAAAAAAGTAAAATTGACTTTTTTTATTTTGTATGACGGGGGATGTTTAACCTCTAGTTTCAGAAACCTCCATTAAAAAAATAATAATTATAGGGACAGTAAAAATAGAAATTAATGTTATATAATTCTGCCCTGTGTGCAGAATTATGTAACTTTTTTAACCTTGTGACACCTGTAAAAAATAAAGCATTTTAAAAACTGAACTTACCTTACCTTCCTTGCCAGCCGCTTCTGCTGCTTTTTATTTTTTATTTTTTAAAAAGCGCTGTAAAACAAGTGTAGCATACTCATGTGCACGGTAAAGTTGTTGGTTGCTCTACCCATCGCAGGAGCGCACTACATTTAGTTCAATGGTACAATCGGGCTGGCAAAGAAGGTAAGTAAGGTTTTGTGGGGTTACATTTTAAAATGCCTTTTTAACAGGTGTTATAAGTATAATGTTACATAATTCTACAAATATGAATTATGTAACATTAATTTCTATGTTTACTGTCCCTTTAAAGATAACGTATTGTGCTACAGAAAGTTGCTGTCATACTATATCATTATTATTATCGGTTATTTGTAGAGCGCCAACAGATTCCGCAGCACTAAATACTTCATCTATCTGTTTCTGTTCTTTCACATTCCTTTAAATATGTCTATTTGCCAATCTTTCTGTTTATATGTCATAAACTTTAAAAATTTCCCATTGTGGGCTAGATTACGAGTGGAACGCTATTTTGTGCTCCCGCTCGAGTGTTAACATCACTATCCGGGGGCTTTTTTTACCACGTCTGGTTGCGCCCGTATTGCAAGTTGACAGAAAAAAGTTAACGCAACCTGACGCATGTTAAATTTAATTTGTGCTCAAGCAAACTCATTTACTTTCAACTCGTAATATGCTTGATTTTTCTGTTGCGCTCAAAGGGCTGAGACATGCCCCATATCGCTTGCACACTACAGTTATCGTGCCACTCATAATCTATCCTTGTATGTTTAAGGCTTGTTTAAAGGCACAGAATACCCTTTTTGCTGAGAAGTTCAGTATACTTAAATGGGTGTAGAATCACACTATAGGACCTTAATTGCTGAGAAAAATAGTAAATTTACAGATTGGGAAAGAGTAAAGTTTTAGCTTAGTGCTACAAAGCAACATGCAAGTTTACTAGATACCACATGCATGACATTCTAAATCATGTTTGAAATATGCAGTTTCATAGTTGGACATCACAGCCTCTTGCCCATTTGAGTTTTAATGGGCTGAGTAAAAGCAGTATTAACATACAATATCTTAATGCAGTTTGATAAAGGCAGTATTGTAAAGGATGATGAGTGGTATTGCAAATTACCCCTATCCCATCTTTCAGGTGCATGGAGGCAAGCTTGCTGTGCTGGGTTCCTGTCACATGTTTAGCGACCAGTATCTAGAGAAGGAGGAGAATGCAAAGATCCTGGTAAGATGTTTTTTTTTTTATATGAGGACCAAAGGAGACATTTGCAGTGTTGTCTGTACACTAGAAATGACACCTGTGGAAACAAGTCTCTCTTACTGCAGGATGACACAAAAGATGCAACGTTTAAAGGGACACTGAACCCAAATTCTTTTCTTTCGTGATTCAGATAGAGCATGCAATTTTACATGCAACGACTTTCTAATTTACTCCTATTAACAATTTTTCTTCGTTCTCTTCCTTTCTTTATTTGAAAAAGAAAGCATCTAAGCCATTTTTTGGTTCAGCACCATGGAAAGCACTTGTTTATTGGTAGGTGAATTTACCCACCAATCAGCAAGAACAACGCCGTGTGTTCACCAAAAATGGGCCGGCATCTAAACTTACATTCTTGCATTTCAAATAAAGATACCAAGAGAATAAAAAGAATTTGATAATAGGAGTAAATTAGAAAGTTGCTTAAAATTGCATGCTCTATCTGAATCATGATAGAAAAAATTTGGGTTCAGTGTCCCTTTAATATTATAATTTATTTATAAAGTGCCATAATATTCTGCAGCACTGAATATATGGTCATTGGGTATTCAGTACAATGCCAGAGTAATTAAGGGGTCTGCTCTGTTATGTCAATTATTTTTTCTGTTCATGATGAAAGCAAAACAAACTAAAGGCTCTAGACAGATCAAAACATAGATTTATTTCGTATAATGATGACAGCTATAGGGCTCCATAACATGTGAGATATAATTTCCGCCACTAGGAGGTGGCCAAGAACCCACACAAGCATACCTAGGTAGGTTTAAGAGCTGGTAGCTAGCTGCTGATTGGTGGATGCACATATATGCCTCTCTTCATTGGGTTAACAATGTGTCCAGCTAATTCCCAGCAATGCATTGCTGCTCCTTCAATAAAGGATACAAGGAGAATGAAGCAAAATTGCTAACATAAGTAAATTGGAAAGGTTTTTTTTTTTTGTTTTCTTTTTTCAGTCTGCATTCTCTACTGTTGTACAAATTATGCTCTTTAGAATGTTATTTGCAGTAATGTACTTCATGTACATTTATGTACACTATTATTATATGCAAATCGATATAAACGGTTATGTTTATTGCATGTGCAGCAGCGCACATAATGCTAATGCTTGGGGTGTATTTTCTTTGCGCATTTTGGGATATTGTTACAATGGATGACAGGATTTCAGGCTGGGGTGTGGTCTGGAATTCTCGAAGAGCGATAGGAGTTTGGTCCCCCCTGGAGGCGAGGTTACCAGTCAACATTCTTGAGTGATTCTTCAAGCTTTTTATTCCTGGCTCCTCTTAAAACAGGCCTACATAAATCTTCAAAGGGTACTGTAGTCCACTGGCTATGCAGGAAGTGTCCAGAATTCTGTCTTGGGCAGGGAGGAATCAGTGTTCCCTGTCAGCAGTTCTCATTCCAGGAGTGAAAAATTGGGAAACAGATTATCTCGGCCATCAGTCGGCCCATCCAGTAGATTTGTCTCTCCATCAGGACATATACTTTGTATTGCATTATTTAATTTATTCTAGTAGTATCTGCCTTGTACTACTTTGGTTTCTACATTGCTATTTGAATAATTGGAACCTAGGAATCACAGCATACTATCCTGGAAGACCAAACAAGTCTAGTCAGCTGGTGACTACAACACCCAGCCTGCCTTTACAGCACTACCTGACAGTGCTTTCCCACATGTGAGTACCACATTTATACTTTACATTCTTTTGGTATTAGGAAGTTTATCTGCACCATGGGATGGTCTCTTTGTTTTTTTATTCACAAAGATCCAAATCAACTACTCAAATACTCTTGTGTTCATAGTGCACCCTTGGAAGAGTTTTTTCCTTGAACAGTCAGCTGGAGACTGAGAGGCTCAGCTTGCTTTATTTGCACTATAGTGCAATCCTTTTGTGAGTATTTACACTGTCATCAGATTTTCTGCATATCTTTGATTTCTACACCATGAGGCGCTCTTCTTTGTTTTCTCCATAGAATCTTTCCAAGCGAGCCCAATCTGCTAGAAGAGGAGCTGACTTATGGACTTTTGATTATTATCCTATTCACTGTTCACTATTGATATTTTCACTTACATATGAGTGTATAATTTTGCACATATAGGGATATATTGTTATTTTATATTCTTATATTATATTACTATTTTCAATATATTTTTTATACATATATTTTTTTACATATATCTTTTATTCATATTCTTATGATAATGTATTCACATTATTTATAACCAGCACCCTCTATTTTTCTTCTCTTTTTTTTTTTTTGGAAGAGTTTGAATTTGCTTTTGTTTGTTTACTACTATGGGACTCATAAAGAGCAGAAGGCTACTGCTGTAGTTTTGGCCTCTTGGCTTAAATATGTAATCACAAGTTCTTCTTGGTGGCGAGAAATTCGCCCCCTAAATGTATCACAGCCCATTCTACAAGGTCAGTTGCATTTTCCTGGACTTTCAAAATGATGCATCTTTGAAGCAGACCTGCAAAGCTGCAACATTGTCTGCTCTGCATACCTTTTTTTAAAAACAAAAAATCAGATTTGATGTTTTTGCTTCTTCGCAAGTAGCTTTTAGCAGGAAAGTCTTTCTTTCAGGCTGCAGTATCTGTTAAATAGGAACTGCCTGAATATTGTCCCACCCTTTCCGTGATATGGACTATCTGCTTGGGTATTAAAGGGATATGAAACCCAATTTTGTTTTCTTTCATGCTTCAGATAGAGCATGCATTTTTTAGCAACTTTCTAATTTACTCCTATTATCACATTTTCTTCCTTCTCTTGGTATCTTTATTTGAAAAGCAGGAATGTATGCTTAGGAGCCAGCCCATTTTTTTGGTTAAGCGCATGGTTAGCGCTTGCTGATTGGTGACTTCATTTAGCCTATTCTCTGCTAGGCAATGCGTTAAACGGACAGTTTACTCATAAATCTTTTCCCTTTTAATTTGTTCCCAATGATCCACTTTACCTGCTGGAGTGTATTAAATTGTTTACAAGTATTTCCATTACCCTTATATTGGCATTTTAAATAGTTTATTTAGCCTGTGGTATCCTCACCTATTCTGAAAGTTTGTGGACTTAGGTCCAAGCTATAGATTAGCTGTGTAAAACAGCCAGTAGAAGAAATTACACTCCCAGTGGGGTATAGAAGAGAGAAGGTAATAACAACATGTTAATTTTCCATTGTTCTCTCCAAGTATTGGTCTTCGGTTTACGGAACAGATATAAGATAAAGAAGCATGTATATGTACACAATGTGATAAAGTAATGAGATCTGATTATACCTACAAGCTCTATCCATTTTATTAGGCTGTGGCTTCAAAACACAAAATCAGCCAGTTTATATACATAAATAAACCTTAAAATGTAAATTCTCATACATTTTATACTCTGCAGTTGGTAAAAAAAAACAAATAAAAACAAGTAATTGGAAACACATTAACCCCTTAATGACCACAGCACTTTTCCATTTTCTGTCCGTTTGGGACCAAGGCTATTTTTACATTTCTGCGGTGTTTGTGTTTAGCTGTAATTTTCCTCTTACTCATTTACTGTACCAACACATATTATATACCGTTTTTCTCGCCATTAAATGGACTTTCTAAAGATAAAAAATTATAAAATATGAGGAAAAAATTGAAAAAAACACACTTTTTCTAACTTTGACCCCCAAAATCTGTTACACATCTACAACCACTAAAAAACACCCATGCTAAATAGTTTCTAAATTTTGTCCTGAGTTTAGAAATACCCAATGTTTACATGTTCTTTGCTTTTTTTGTAAGTTATAGGGCCATAAATACAAGTAGCACTTTGCTATTTCCAAACCATTATTTTTCAAAATTAGCGCTAGTTACATTAGAACACTGATATCTTTCAGGAATCTCTGAATATCCATTGACATGTATATATTTTTTTTTAGTAGACATCCCAAAGTATTCATCTAGGCCCATTTTGGTATATTTCATGCCACCATTTCACCGCCAAATGCGATTAAATACAAAAAATCGTTCACTTTTTTACAAATTTTTTCACAAACTTTTGGTTTCTTACTGAAATTATTTACTAACAGCTTGTGCAATTATGGCTTAATTGGTTGTAAATTCTTCTCTGGGATCCCCTTTGTTCAGAAATAGCAGACATATATGGCTTTGGCGTTGCTTTTTAGTAATTAGAAGGCTGCTAAATGCCACTGCGCACTACACGTGTATTATGCCCAGCAGTGAAGGGGTTAATTATGGAGCATGTAGGGAGCTTTTAGGTATAATTTTAGCTTTAGTGTAGTGTAGTAGACAACCCCAAGTATTGATCTAGGCCAATTTTGGTATATTTCATGCCACCATTTCACCGTCAAATGCGATCAAATGAAAAAAAACGTTAAATTTTTCACAATTTTAGGTTTCTCACTGAAATCATTTACAAACAGCTTGTACAATTATGGCACAAATGGTTGTAAATGCTTCCCTGTGATCCCCTTTGTTCAGAAATAGCAGACATATATGGCTTTGGCGTTGCTTTTTGGTAATTAGAAGGCCGCCAAATGCTGCTGCATTTCACACGTGTATTATGGCTAGCAGTGAAGGGGTTAATTATGTAGCTTGTAGGGAGCTTGCAAGGTTAATTTTAGCTTTAGTGTAGAGCTCAGCCTCCCACCTGAAACATGAGACCCCCTGATCCCTCCCAAACAGCTCACTTCCCTCCCCCACCCCACAATTGTACCCGCCATCTTAAGTACTGGCAGCAACTCTGCCAGTACTAAAATAAAAGCTATATTTGGGCTTTTTTTGTGTGTTTTTTTAGCATATTTACATATGCTGCTGTGTAACAGCTCTCTAACCCTCCCCCTCTGCCTTAATGGGCGCCATCTTGGGTACTGGCAGCTGTCTGCCAGTACCCAGTTTAGTAAAAAAGTTGCCTTTTTTTAAAAAAAAATTCCCTTTTCTGTAGTGTAGCTCCCCCCCCCAAGACCAACCCCCCACCCCTTCCAGATCCCTTAGCTGTTAATTTAAACTTTCAAAACTTTTTTTTTGTTGCTTTTTACATCTTTATTTTTCTGCAGTGTAGCGGTTCCCTCCCGCTCCCGCCCCGTGCACGCGCCTGCCCGCCGCCCCCCGTGCACGCGCGCGCTCCCGACTGACCCGCCCCCGATCCCGCCCCCCTTCCTTCTACTCTGCACATCGATGGCCGCCCACCCGCCTCCCAGGCTTGCTCCCACCCACCAACGATACCGGCCACCGATGTCCGGTGCAGAGAGGGCCACAGAGTGGCTCTCTCTGCATCGGATGGCCATGGGGGGTTATTGCAGGATGCCTCGATACCGAGGCATCACTGCAATAACCGGAAAGCAGCTGGAAGCGAGCAGGATCGCTTCCAGCTGCTTTCCAGACCAAGGATGTACGCCACACGTCCTCGGTCATTAACTGACTTTTTTTTTGAGGACGTGTGGCGTACGTCCTTGGTCATTAAGGGGTTAAAGGGACACTAAAGCCAATTTTTTTCTTTAATGATTCAGATTAGAGCATATCATTTTAAGCAACTTTCTAATTTACTCCTATTATCAATTTTTCTTTGTTCTCTTGCTATCTTTATTTAAAAAGCAGGAATGTAAAGCTTAAGAGCTGGCCCATTTTTTGTTGAGAACCTGGGTTATGCTTGCTAAATGTAGCCACCAATAAGCAAGCACTATCCAGGGTGCTGAACCTAAAATGGGCTGGCTCCCAAGCTTTAAATTCCTGATTTTTAAATACAGATAGCAAGAGAACGAAGAAAATTTGCATGCTCTATCTGAATCATTAAAGAAAAAAATTGGGTTTAGTATCCCTTTAAGGGAAAAACAATTTTACAGTATAATGTCCCTTTTAAACTGAGGATAGGTGGGAGGGAATTTAAGCTCTTGAGAGGGTTCTTGGCCTTCTCCTAGTGGCAGGGATTATATCTTACATGTTATGGAGCCCTATGGACTATCTTCATTCCGAAAGAAAATAATTTTATCAGGTAAGCATAAATGTATTTATTTCTTTTGGCTATAGACACATAGAAACATCAAATAAGACTTGGTTCATCAAGTATTACCTGCATTTCCAAATAAAGTGTAACCTTTATTAATGTTTTCTATAGCCTTATGCATACCTCAGGTGTTCTTGAAATGCCGGCTTATGCTATTGACCTAAACCACCTCTTTTAGAAGTGTCCATTTGCAGGGTTAATTATGTTCAAGAGGGCTATTTTTTCTTCTTAATCAGTGAGTATAGAAACATTGATGAAACAAAGCCATTTATTTTTGAACATATAACTCTGTTTCATACTAATTAAGTAAACATTTGGATACTTATCACTTGGCAAATCTAGCATTGATCCAACAAAAGCACTACAGGTTTGCATATATTTACCAGTTCCAGATTGCTGGTTATCTAAAGTTGCAGTGAAAGAGTGGTAATGAAGTTTGTTACTAAAATGCTGTTGATCTTAAAAGTGTGTTTTAGAATGTTTCTTGTCACTGTCATGTGTCCAGACAGCTGAAAATGCAGGTCATTTTTGTTTGCAGTATAGCTAATAAGCTATGGGTCCCCAACATTAACAAATAATTCTCACATCTTTTCCTGTGTTTTTCATGTAACAGGATGTGTTGATGCAGTGGCTTACAACTGATGACATCACTCTCAACCAGATTGATGCAGAGGATCCTGAGGTGAGCAGAGTAGTCAGTGTCTGTAAGTAGTGGAGTGTGTTGCAGGACTGCTTGGTAAGGATACCTGGCAAGAAAGTATTGTGTATGTATGTGTGTATATATATATATATATATATATATATATATATATATATATATTTAAAAAAATATATATTCAGATTTCAGATTACACCATGCTGCCAGACACTAACAAACTTTCCCAGCACCTACGTGTATGTCTGCAGGAGGGGGATGAGAACCCACGAGACTTTACCACGTTATTTGACATGGGCATCTATCAGCTTGACACCTCCTCTCTTCCTAGAGTCATTAAGTGAGTTGTCAAGTCAACATTACCTTTCTTTACAGTTACTACTCATTCTTGATGTTTCTGTACTTCCTTGTAATCTGCTCTAGCATTCTCTCCATCTCACTCCCCTTATTTATTCCTTTCTTGCACCTTTGTTTAATACTTTTCATTTCCAGATTCTCTTTTAATTATGAGTTTTAAAATATTTCTATATTCCTTTAAATGTGGTACTCTCAGATTCTCATCTCTGAGTCAGTGTAAAAAAATGGAGCTGCACTTCTCATATTGTATTTATTTCCATGAAATAGATCATATGAGCAGCTTAATGTGAAGCATGAGACTCTGCAGCTTATCCAGCCACAGTTCGAGACCCCGCTCCCTGTATTGCAGCCTACAGTAAGTGATCACACCAACCTATGATCAGAAGAATATATGTAGATATGTCATATTTACAGGAAATATATCCACTGGTAAAGTACTATATCGTGGCGCTGCCTAGTAATAGCAAAGTAGCACTTGAAATTATTTGAAGTGTGACTTCTAGCGATCCATATCTCCTGCAGGAAGATCCTGTAAGTTGTTGACAGAACTGTTTCTAGACCAGTAGTGAGCTTAAAAAATATGAAGTTATTGAAAAGTAGTAACTCCACATAATTAGCATTGTGGATTGTAAAGTAACACAACCTCATCTCTGGTTTCTGTCATTAGGCATTTCCTCCCTCTTTCCCGGAACTGCCACCTCCATCCCTTGATCTGTTTGATGTTGATGAAAACTGCTCTTCTGAGAGAACTCGGCTGGCACAGATTACAAATCGATGTATGTACTTAGATCTGCATTCCATTTCATGCTGCACATACTCTGCCTTTTCTTAGTGCTGTTGTCTACTACTGATACCATGCTGATCTGAAATAGATAACTATAATAACTACACAGGTCTTTTCTACATGAATCCCGAGCTTCCCATATTTCACATGTCTGTATTCTATTTACATGCACAATATTCCAAACCCTCATGTAGCTCTGTGATATTTCACTTCTTGCTGATATATTTTCAAGAGGTTTAAAAGGCCATGGTATATTTTTATAAAGGCATTCTTTTTTGACCTTTCAGGTACAGAGGATGACCTAGAATTTTATGTGCGCAAATGTGGTGATATCCTCGGTGTGACTAGTGGCCTCCCAAAGGATGAGCAAGATGCAAAGCACATATTAGAGCACATATTTTTCCAAGTTGTGGAGTTCAAAAAACTTAACCAAGTAAGTATCATGAAAGGTAATGCCATTACTGTTGTATAGGGGGAAACAGAAGCCATAGAATGGGGCTCCTGAAGTACCTTGAGGTGTAAGATAATCAATGATGTTGTGGTCCTAGATAGGTGCTGGGATCCAACATACAGCCAGCTACCAAGTGCAGCTGGAAGGAAGGGGCAAGACAGCAATATGTGGTTCTGTTTAGAACATAGGATTAAGCATGTTAGCTGAAGGGATGAGGTATTTACCGTGGTTTTGTGGTCCTAAAAGACCAGTTATGCAACAGGGGGACTCTAGCACTAGCATAGACCAGGAACCTTTTGGTTAGAATAGCTCAGGTACACACCTAGCTCTTAAAAACAAAAAAGTGTAACAGCCATAATGTTTTCTTCTAGAAAAGTGTTTTTTATTTGGGGAGATCCAGGAGTGTAAGTATTGCCCCAATTTGTTTCATAAGGTGGTGAGAGTTCATGAGCCATTTCTCCTGGGATTCTGCTCCTGGCCACTTGGAGGAGGCAAATATTCCCAAAGCTCCAAGAGTCCACCTCTATGGTATCCCAGTCTAATCTTTACACACATAGTAGGCGGGTGAAGAATTGAGGTGCTCCAGATTCTTCGTTAAGAAGGGTCCTCAGACTGATTTGAGGCCCATTTTTCCCTCAGAGAGCTGCTACTGAGAGAGAGATGGGAGATTGGAGAATTGGGCAATGACAAAATCATTCCCAGTGAAGGCAATCACAAACCTGCCACAGGTATCGCAGGGAACGGCCCCTAGCCGCCTCCTGTTGGGTCATCAATATACTCCTTACATAGATCCTCTGCTGTGCTGTAGTTTTTTACTAATCAGGACACAGAGTCTACCTATTGCATGTTTGAGCTTGAATATCTTCGTTCTTTGTTTAAAGAGGTTTTCTTTCCTAAGACATGGAGAGTCCACAACGTCATTCCAGTTACTAGTGGGATATTCAACTCCTGGCCAGCAGGAGGAGGCAAAGAGCACCCAGCAAAGCTGTTAAGTGTAACTGCCTTACCCATAACCCCCAGTCAATCTCTTTGCCTCTGTCAATGGAGGTTGTGCGAAGTTGGTGTCTGAAGAATTTAATCCTTTTATGGGTACTTTTCCCTGCAAGCAAGGATTGGGGTCTAGCTGTGTACATGTCAATCTCTTGAGTAAGAGTAGTGGTGGCTTTTAGCAGTTAAAGGGACATTCCAGTCAAAATATAAATGTACATACATTAATTACATCTTTGAATAGAAACATATTTGCAATATACATGTATTGGCAGAAATGCTTCTGGTAAAAGTTATCACTGTTTTAGTGTTGACATTTTTCTCTGCACGTGCATGTGAAGCATAGCTAGATATTGTCACTGCACCCACATTTTAAATATTGCAGCTCCTCAGATCATCAGTGGGGCTTGTATCATGTCAGCAATTAACAAATTGAGTCATTACCAGATGGTACAAGCACCTTAGGCTCTCTGAGCAAGTCCTGTGTATAAAATGCTGGTGCACGTGCATACTTAAATACACTTTGAAACAGCTATAGCTTTCATTAGAAGAGCATTTTTGCTAATGCATGTATATTACAAAATTGCTTCTGTTCAATACCGAAATGCACCATGTGGTTTTCAATTTTGGCTGGAATATCCCTTTAAAAGGGCGGCGAGGAACTCTTTGCTTTACTTTTAACACTTTGCTACCTCTTTGTAGAAAGCCAGAGTTTGTTTCTCTGTTCTTTCATTTCCTACAGTCCTGACAGCGACTAAGACGCCTGCCACACCTAAGATCAGCATTCATCATGCATTTGATCTAAGGTAAGGGTTTTTGCCTTCTAGGTACAGGAAGGCTGCAGCACTTAAGAGGTTAATCCTCATTTTCAGATCTTTTCTGGGACATAATAATCCTTATAGTTTCATATTGGGGACACAATATTTTACTTAAAACAGTATGGCACTAATTACAGTATGCAAAGGCATCTTGGCTAAGGGGATGTAAGAGTTAATAATAAAGATACGATTTATTTATTATTCTATCTTTCCTTTTTTATTTATATGATGGGAATTTGTATTTTATTTTTAATAGCCTGGATAACTAAGGGCTTTTTTTAATACTTAAAGGGACAGTCTACAACCAGAATTTTTATTGTTTAAAAAGATAGATAATCCCTTTTATTACCCATTACCCAGTTTTGCATAACCAAAACAGTTATATTAATATATATATATATATATATAATATATATATATATATATATATATATATATATAATATATTACCTCTGTGATTACCTTGTATCTAAGCCTCTGCAGACTGCCCCCTTATCTAAGTGCTTTTGACAGACATGCAGTTTAGCCAATCAGTGCAGACTCCTAAATAACTCCACGGGAGTGAGTACAATGCTAGTACTGTCTAACTGTGAAAAACTTTCAAAATGCTCTAAGCTAAGAGGCGGTTTTCAACGGTTTAGAAATCAGTTTGAGCCTACCTAGGTTTAGCTTTTCAAAAATACCACCAAAGGAACAAAGCAAATTTAATGATAAAAGTAATTTGGAAAGTTGTTTAAAATTGCATGCCCTATCTGAATCATGAAAGCTTTCTTTTGAATAGACTGTCCCTTTAACACGGGAAAGCAGTTTTTTTAAATGGTTAGACATTTTCGCACATTATTTTTTCTTTTTTTCACTGATGAGTAATTGCACAGTTTATATTGGGCCCGCTCACGGTGACCCGCACTTCCGGTTTTGCGGAGCATTTGAGATCGAGAGCGATCTTTATATTCAGAGCAGAGGATTTCTAGCTTGAAGTTTTATGCACAGTGGTTCCATAGTAAAGGCTCCCAAGCCTATCGTCTAAGAGGAGAGGAAATGTCTACTAGGAGTTCCGTTTTTTCTTCTTTCTAGTGGGGTGTCCCTCTTGGCTGGTAGGAGCCTCAGGCAATCTGAGGTTTTTTGTTCAATAACGACTTTATTTTCTACTCTCTGAATAATTAATTTGGTAAATAAAAAAAATTCTTTACTTAATAATTTGTTTTCTTTCTAGTGAGAACTTTTACTCCATAGCATGGACTCTGAACAGAATCAGTCCACCTCTGTGGATTAATGTTTATTATGCTTAGAGGCCCAGATTGTTCTTCCTATGCAATTTTTTCCTCTTGCTTAGCTAAAACTTTAAAATTTAAAGATAAATTACTCCCATCTGAGCCAATTAACTCTCAGATGATGTTGTGCGTGACATGCCTCAGCTTTCTCCTCAAACATCCAAGCCTTAGTTGTTTCTTATACTGTGGCCTTCTGTGTCCTCTCAACCACCTGGGGGTGTTTATTTACCTGGGGATTTTGCCGCTCAGATGTAACAGCGGCTTTGTTAACTTTCCCTTCATCGGGGTAAGCGTAAGAGAAAATCTAAACATCTGCCTGATAGTAAGGCTTCTGACTCTAGGACTGCATTAGCCAATCTTTCTCAGATGGTCTGATGAGGAGCAGACTTCAGTAGCTTCTGAGGTGAGATCTTAGACTCTGACACTTTAGCATGAAAATCTTCAGAAACTGAAGAGGTTAACTTTAGATTTAAGCTGGAACACCTCCGGTTAATATTGAAGGAGGTTTTAGCTACTTTAGACGACTGAACCTTCGTTGCTGTCAACCCCACAAGTCTTCTAAATGGATAGAGTTTTATTGATTTCCCATCTCTGAGGAGGGTTTTACTGTCCCAAGGAAGATGTCTGAAATTATTGCTCAGGGAATGGGATAGCCAGGGGTACCTTTTGTTTCCCATTCCCCTGTTTTTAAGAAGATGTTTTCTGTTGCTGACTCTATTCGTGACTCATGGTGCACGGTTCTTAAAGTAGAATGAGCTATTTCTACTATATATTATATTATTATCTTTACTAAGATAACTACCATTCCTATAGAGAATAGCTGCTCTTTTAAGGATCCAATGGACAAGAAGCTAGAGGCTTACTTAAAAAGATGTATATCCATCAAGGGTTACAGTGGCAACCAGCAGCGAGTATTTCTACGGTTGCGGGAGCTGCATCTTATTGGTGCGATGCATTGTCTGATCTTATTACAGAGGAAACTACAGTAGAGGAGATCCAAGATAGGATCAAAGCTCTCAAATTAGCCAATACCTTTATCTGTGATGCCAGTATGTAGGTAATTTGTCTGGGAGCTAAGATGTTTAGCTTCACGGCACTAGCCTGCAGGGCTCTGTGGTTAAAATCTTAGTCGGCTGATGTCTCTTCTAAGGCCAAGCTTTTGGCTTTACCTTACAAGGGAAAGACTCTGTTTGGACCTGGTCTGGCAGATATCATTTCTTAGATTACAGGTGGAAAGGGATCTTTCCTACCTCAGGACAAGAAAAAAAGACCTAGAGGTCGTCAGACCTCTATTTTTCGTTCCTTTTGTAACTTTAAGGGACAGAAGTCCTCTTCCAAACCAGATCAACCCAGATCTTCTTGGAAATCCAACCAGCCCTGAACAAGGGAAAACCAAACAAGAAGCCTTCTGCTGACTCTAAATAAGCATGAAGGTTCCGCCCCCGATTCCAGTGTGGATCAGGTGGGGGGCAGGCTTTCTCTGTTTCGTCAAGCCTAGATACGCAATGTCTCAGACCCTTGGGCTGTGGACATAGTATCACAGGGTTACAGAATGGGATTCAAGTCTTGCCCTCCAAGGGGCAGATTTCTCCTGTCAAGACTATCCTCAAACCAAGTAAAGAAGGCGGCCTTCTTAAATTGTGTAAAATACCTATACTCTCTGAGTTCTTGTTCCTGTCTCTCTAACAGAACAGGGTCTAGGATTCTATTCAAATCTATTTTTGGTTCCCAAAAAGGAGGGAACTTTTCGGCCCATTCTAGACCTCAAGTGTTTTAACAAATTCCTCAGGGTTCCGTCCTTCAAGATGGTACAGGAAGGTCAGTTTATGACGACTATAGACCTGAAGGACACATACTTCCATGTTCCCATTCACAGGGAACATCATCCATATCTGAGGTTTACTTTTCTGGACAAGGACTTCCAATTTGTTGCATTTCCATTTGGTCTGGCCACTGCTCCTAGAATATTTACAAAGGTTTTGGCTGTGATCAGATCCTAGGGGATTGCTGTGGCTCCTTATCTAGTCAACATCTTGGTTCAGGCGTCATCTTTTCAACTAGCCCAATCTCACAGAGATGCTGTTGTCTTTTCTACGTTCCCATGGGTGGAAGGTGAATTTGGAAAAAAGTTCTCTTGTTCCATCTACCAAGGTGTGTTTCCTAGGGACTATAATAGATTCCCTCTCCATGAAGATTTTCCTGACTGAGGTCAGAAAGGCCTTTTTTAGCCATCATTGCTTCTGTAGCAGTTGCATCTGCTCTTTGTTACAGTTTATCTGGGCAAATCTCAGAAGACTCTGTGGATGAATATTTAAAAAAAAAAAAAAATTAACTTCTGAAGTCTACTAATGCACTTAATTGTGGTCCCATTTTTTAAATAATTTTATTTTATTTTAACCCCTTAACGAACGAGGACGTGCAGGGTACGTCCTCAAAAAAAAGGCAGTTAATGCCTGAGAACGTACCCTGCACGTCCTCGGTTTGGAAAGCAGCTGGAAGCGATCCTGCTCGCTTCCAGCTGCTTTCCGGTTATTGCAGTGATGCCTCGATATGGAGGCATCCTGCAATAACTTTTTTAAGCCATCCGGTGCAGAGAGAGCCACTCTGTGGCCCTCTCTGCACCGGAGATCGGTGGCTCCCTGCGTTGGTGGGTGGGAGCCGGACCGGGAGGCGGGGTGGCGGCCATCGATGGCCCTGGTTATCTGCAGGGGGGCGGGATCGTGGGCGGGGATGAGCGGGGGCGCGCACGGACGCGTGCACGGGAGGGCGGGGGCGGGCGCGTGCACAGGGAGGGAGCGGGTGGGAACCGCTACACTACAGAAAATGTGTTAAAAAAATTTTGTAAATGCCTTAATATTTAAAAAAAAAAAAAGATCAGCAAGGTGGTGGGGGTTTGTCTGTGTGGGGGGGGAAGCTACACTACAGAAAAAAATCCAAATAAATATAAAAAAACCACTTTTTTTTTGCAAACTGGGTACTGGCAGACAGCTGCCAGTACCCAAGATGGCCCCCAATGAGGCAGAGGGGATGGTCAGAGAGCGGTTTTGGGGGGGATCAGGGAGGTTGGGGGCTAAGGGGGGGATCCTACACCCTAGCATATGTAAATATGCTATAAAAAAAAAAAGATGGCGGGGACAATTGTGGGGTGGGGGAGGGAAGGGAGCTGTTTGGGAGGGATCAGGGGGTGGGATGTGTCAGGTGGGAGGCTGATCTCTACACTAAAGCTAAAATTAACCCTGCAAGCTCCCTACAAACTCCCTAATTAACCCCTTCACTGCTAGCCATAATACACGTGTGAGGCGCAGCAGGATTTAGCGGCCTTCTAATTACCAGAAAGCAACGCCAAAGTCATATATGTCTGCTATTTCTGAACAAAGGGGATCCCAGACAAGTATTTACAACCATTTGTGCCATAATTGCACAAGCTGTTTGTAAATTATTTCAGTGAGAAACCTAAAATTGTGAAAAATTTAACTTTTTTTTCATTTGATCGCATTTGGCTGTGAAATGGTGGCATGAAATATACCAAAATGTGCCTAGATCAATACTTGGGGTTGTCTACTATACTACACTAAAGCTAAAATTAACCCTACAAGCTCCCTAAAAGCTCCCTAATTAACCCCTTAACTGCTGGGCATAATACACTTGTGGTGCGCAGTGGCATTTAGCGCCTTCTAATTACCAAAGAAGCAACGCCAAAGCCATATATTCTGCTATTTCTGAACAAAGGGGATCCCAGAGAAGAATTTACAACCATTTATGCCATAATTGCACAAGTTGTTTGAAAATAATTTCAGTGAGAAACCAAAAGTTTGTGAAAAAATTTGTGAAAAAGTGAACGATTTTTTGTATTTGATCGCATTTGGCGGTGAAATGGTGGTATGAAATATACCAAAATTATCCTAGATCAATACTTTGGGATGTCTACTAAAAAAAAAATATATACATGTCAAGGGATATTCAGGGATTCCTGAAAGATATTAGTGTTCTAATGTAACTAGCGCTAATTTTGGAAAAAAGTGGTTTGGAAATAGCAAAGTGCTACTTGTATTTATGGCCCTATAACTTGCAAAAAAAGCAAAGAACATGTAAACATTGGGTATTTCTAAACTCAGGACAAAATTTTGAAACTATTTAGCATGGGTGTTTTTTGGTGGTTGTAGATATGTAACAGATTTTGGGGGTCAAAGTTAGAAAAAGTGTGTTTTTTTCAATTTTTCCTCATATTTTATATTTTTTTTTATAGTAAATTATAAGATATGATGAAAATAATGGTATCTTTAGAAAGTCCATTTAGTGGCGAGAAAAACAGTATATAATATGTGTGGGTACAGTAAATGAGTAAGAAGAAAATTACAGCTAAACACAAACACCGCAAAAATGTAAAAATAGCCTTGGTCCCAAACGGACAGAAAATGGAAAAGTGCTGTGGTCATTAAGGGGTTAAGTTATATGACTTTAGTAGTGCTGACCATAAGACAATTTATGCTTACCTGATAAATGTATTTCTTTTTTGACACGGTGAGTCCACGGATCATCTTAATTACTAATGGGATATTCACCTTCTGGTCAGCAGGAGGAGGCAAAGAGCACCACACCAGAGCTATTAAATAGCTCCTCTCTTCCCTCCCACTCCAGTCATTCGACCGAAGTTAGGAAGTGAAAGGAAAAGCCAAGGTGCAGAGGTGTCTGAAGTTTACAATAACCCACAACCTGTGTTAAAACACAGGGCGGGTCCGTGGACTCATCGTGTCAAAAAAGAAATAAATTTATCAGGTAAGCATAAATTTTATTTTATTTTTTAAGACACGATGAGTCCACGGATCACCTTAATTACTAATGGGATTCAATACCCAAGCTAGAGTACACAGATGATACGGGAGGGACAAGACAGGGAACCTAAACGGAAGGCACCACTGCTTGAAGAACCTTTCTCCCGAAAACAGCCTCAGCAGAGGCAAAAGTGTCAAATTTGTAAAACTTTGAAAAAGTGTGAAGAGAGGACCAAGTTGCAGCCTTGCAAATCTGTTCCATAGAAGCTTCATTTTTGAACGCCCATGAGGAAGCAACAGCCCTCGTGGAATGAGACGTAACTCTCTCGGGAGGCTGCTGTCCAGCAGTCTCATATGCAAAACATATGATGCTCTTCAGCCAAAAAGAAAGAGAAGTAGCCGTAGCTTTCTGTCCTTTACGTTTCCCTGAGAAAACCACAAACAAATAAGACTGACGAAAGTCCTTAGTCGTCTGCAGGTAAAACTTTAAAGCACGGACCACGTCCAAATTGTGCAAAAGTCTTTCCTTCTTAGAAGAAGGATTAGGACACAAGGAAGGCACAACAATCTCCTGCTTAATGTTCCGATCAGAAACAACCTTAGGAAGAAATCCTAATTTGGTACGTAAAACTACCTTATCCGCATGGAAAATAAGATAAGGAGACTCATACTGTAAAGTCAAGAGTTCTGACACTCTCCGAGCAGAAGAAATGGCCACAAGAAATTAAAACCTTCCAAGATAACAACTTAATATCTAAGGAATGCATAGGCTCAAACGGAGCCCCTTGGAAGAACATTGAGAACTAAATTAAGACTCCATGGAGGAGTAACTGGTTTGAACACAGACCTGATCCTCGCCAAGGCCTGACAAAAAGATTGTACATCTGGGACATCCGCCAGACGTTTGTGTAACAAAACAGAGCATCTATCAGTTCTGCCTGGGGGTCCCTGGATCTCCACTCATATCTCGGGAGCTTTGCATTCTGTCGCAATGCCATGAGATCTAATTCTGGCTGACCCCACTTGAGAATCAGGCTGGAAAACACTTCCGGGTGGAGTTCCCACTCCCCCGGATGAAAGGTCTGCCTGCTCAGGAAATCCGTCTCCCAGTTGTCTACCCCTGGGATGTGGATCGCCGACAGACAACAAGATTGGGCCTCCGCCCATTGGATTATTTTGGATACCTCTGACATCGCCAAGGAACTCCTCGTTCCCCCCCCTTATGATTGATGTAAGCCACTGATGTTATGTTGTCTGACTGGAACCTGATAAACTGTGCCAAGGCTAACTGGGGCCATGCCAGAAGAGCATTGTAGATCGCTCTTAGTTCCAGAATGTTTATGGGTAAAGCAGACTCTGACCTGAGCCTTTAGAGAGCCCCAGACTTCTCCCCACCCTAGAAGGCTGGCATCTGTTGTCACAATCACTCAAGAAGGTCTGCAAAAGCATGTTCCCTGAGAGAGATGATCCAGAGACAACCACCATCGTAGAGAGTCTCTTGTCTCATGCTCCAGGAGAAGACGAGGGGACAAGTCAGAGTAATCTCCATTCCACTGTCTCAGCATGTTCAACTGCAGAGCTCTGAGATGGAAGCGAGCAAACGGGATGATGTCCATTGCCACCACCATCAACCCAATTAACTCCATGCATTGAGCCACTGAAGGGCAAGACAAGTTACCATTGTGTTTGGAACTAAGGAACTCTTTTCTAAATTTACCTTCCAGCCGTGGGATCTTAGGAAGTCCGTGTGTGATCTTGCTAACTGAAAGGATGGCGCCTGAACTAGAATGTCGTCCACATAAGGCGCCACTGCAATGCCTTTTGATCGAAGTACCGCCAACAGAGATCCCAGAACCTTTGTGAAGATTCTGGGGGCTGTGGCAAGACCGAAAGGAAGAGCCACAAACTGGTAGTGTTTGTCCAGAAAGGCAAACCTTAAGAACTTGTGATGATCCTTGTGAATGGGAACATGTAGATACGCGTCCTTTAAATCAACTTTTGTTATAAATTGACCCTCTTGGATCAATGGAAGAATGGAATGAATAGTTTCCATCTTGAAGGATGGTACCTTGAGAATCCTGTTTAGACTCTTGAGGTCTAGAATTGGTCTGAAGGTTCCCTCTTTTTTGGGAACAACAAACAGATTGGAATAAAACACCAGAACCTGTTCCTGAATTGGAACGGGAACAATCACTCCCAGAGTGGAGAGGTCTCCTACACAGTGTAAGAACGCCTCTCTCTTTGTCTGGTCTGCAGATAATCTTGAAATTGGAAATCTGCCTCAGGGATACAAACTGGAGTTCAATGTTTTTCCTCCCAGAGACACTATTTCTATTTCCCAGGGATCCTGGACATCCCGAATCCAGGCTTGAACAAAGGAGGATAGTCTGCACCCTACCTGATCTGGTCCCGGATCGGGGGGCATGCCCTTCATGCTGTCTTGGAATCACCAACCGGCTTCTTGGACTGCTTTCCCCTGTTCCAAGACTGGCTGGGTCTCCATGTTGGTTTGACCTGTTCCTGCTTAGAGGAGGAAGAGTTTCCCTTGAAGTTGCGAAAGGAACGAAAATTACTCTGTTGTCTTTTTTGCTTATTTCTCTTGTCTTGCGGGAGAAGATGACCCTTACCTCCCGTGACATCTGAAATATTCTCCTTCAGATCGGGTCTGAACAAAGTCTTCCCCTTGTATGGAATGGCTAGAAGTTTAGACTTAGAAGACACATCCGCAGACCAGGGCTTTAACCATAAGGCTCTGCGGGCCAAGATAGAAAAACTCGATATCTTCGCTCCCAATTTGATAACTTGAAGGGAAGCGTCCGAAATAAAGGCATATGCAAGTTTAAAAGCCTTTATCCTATCCTGGATCTCATCCAGAGAAGTCTCAGTCCTGAGGGCCTCGGATAAAGCATCAAACCAATATGCCTCCGCACTAGTAACGGTGGCAATGCACACAGCCGGCTGCCACTGCAGACCCTGGTGTACATAAATCTTCTTGAGTAACCCCTCTAACTTTTTATCCATAGGGTCTTTGAAAGCACAACTATCCTCTATGGGAATAGTAGTTCTTTTAGCAAGGGTAGAAACTGCTCCTTCTAACTTAGGAACCGTTTGCCAAGCCTCCTTAACAGTATCGGCTATTGGAAACATTTTCTTAAAAATGGGAGAGGGAGAAAAAGGGATACCCGGTCTCTCCCATTCCTTAGTAATGATTTCAGTAGCTCTTTTAGGGACTGGAAATACATCTGTATAGGAAGGAACCTCAAAATATCTGTCCAGTTTACTAGACTGCTGAGGGACAACCACCACTGTGGAGTCACTATTGTCCAAGGTAATCAAAACCTCCCTAAGAAAGATACCTCCGCCGAGTCAGTCAGGGGTAATAAACCCTCTGAATCTGAAATTTCTCCCTTAGAAGCAACTGCAGCACCCTCCTCTTCAGGCTGTTGGGAGGATACGTCTGAAATTGAGACAATGGCATCCGATACCTCGCTTACTGACTGTCTGGCTTTTCTCTTACCCTTACTCTGTAACATTGGAAAGGCAGACAAGGCATCAGAAATAGTTGAAGACATAAGAGAAGCTTGTAACGAAATCCCCGCAGGGACTATAGCGGAAGTGCAGGGCACTGCTTGTGAGGGCGGTAACATTTTGGACGTTTTGGAAGAAAGCTGGCCTTGGACAACATCTGCCTTAGAGGAGATTGGCTCTGAAATTTTTTTATTTCTATAACTTAAAGTCCTTTGAATACATGAAGGACAGAAAAGGATTGGCGGTTCCACATTAGCATCAAAACATAAAGCACAGGTGACATCTTGTAAGTCCCCTTGGTCCATGCTTGCACACAATTTTTCAATATCCAATAAAAAATTGACAAACTAGATTGAAAAATGTAATTGTAAAAAAACGTTACTGTCTCCTTAAATTTAAAACGGTTTCTTTTCTTTTTTGCTGCAAAAATGACAAATTAACTTTTCCTATGTATATAACAAGCGTTTTCTTTGTCCCAAAAAAATAAATAATAACCTCAGCACTCAGAAATTCTCCTACCTGACCGGAATATCTTTAGTAAGCTCTCAGAACGATCTTCTTTCTTTCAATACTGCTTAAAATATAAGTCCTGCAAAACGATCCTTTACTTGCCAGAAAAGAACAGCTCTGTGTCTGCACTAGAAACGCATGACTCTCATGCGACTCTAGGCCAGACCGGGTAAACTGCACACTGAATCAGCCCTGATAGCGCTACTGAATGGCGCCAAAAAGGAAAACCGGAAAGACTGCCCATCGTGGGCGTGTCCTAATATCACTGTGAAACCACCGGAGCCAAAAAGAAAACCCTCAGCGTAAAACACCGCTTTCTCTAGCCCCAGTGCCCTGTTCTTCACACTGCCCCAAATACCATGTCCCCACATAAAGCACAGTCAATTTTAAAATAGCCTTTTATGTATGTAATGTGCTGTAAAAAAATAAATTCTGAGTCCTTAGTCCCAGAATATAAGGAAGCACTTACCTTGTCTTCTGCCTGGCAGTAAAGGCAGCTCTTAGGCTTGAGAGGTCCTGTCCCTTACATCGACATGAGGAAAAACAAAATGCTGAGTGAGCAACTACCTCAGACTGAAAGATTAGGGCAGCAAGTAAGTTCTGGGAGGCGCAGTGAGAATTATGTCCCACAAGTTCCCATTGCTCTAAAGCCACCAAAGCTCTACAGTAGAGACTGATATGAACCATAGCTACACCCTAGGACAAAGCAGCACTCTCTGGCACTACTTTAAAAATAATAAACTCTTGATAGAAGAATCTAGTCTAACACCTCACTTTACCTCTTTCTATCACTAACAAAGTAGGCAAAGAGAATGACTGGAGTGGGAGGGAAGAGAGGAGCTATTTAACAGCTCTGCTGTGGTGCTCTTTGCCTCCTCCTGCTGACCAGGAGGTGAATATCCCATTAGTAATTAAGATGATCCGTGGACTCATCGTGTCTTAAAAAAAGAAAAGGGCTTTATGATTCAAGTCATTGTCAGCAGTGTCCAAAGATAGACTTTTATCTCTCTTTTTCAATGAAGTATTTATTTGGACCTGGCCTTGACATTATCATTTCCACTTTGTATGGAGGAAAAGGAACTTTTCTCTTGTAAGATGTATCGAGTCCACTGATTCATCCATACTTATGGGATATTCTCCTTCCCAACAGGAAGTGGCAGAGAGAGCACCCACAGCAGAGCTGTCTATATAGCTCCTCCCTTAGCTCCACCCCACAGTCATTCTCTCTGCCTGCTTAACTGCTAGGAAGGGCAAAGTGAATGTGGTGACAAAAATGAAAATATTTCTGACGGAAGTCAGAAAATCAAAACTTTTAATCACTTGCCGAGCTCTTCATTCCATTCCTCGGCCATCAGTGGCTCAGTGTATGGAGGTA